>NC_045616.1:135188538-135491568 GCF_009829155.1 Mustela erminea
AAGGTCAGAGGGAGAAGCAGACTCCCCATGGAGCTGGGAGCCGGATGCAAGACTCCATCCCAGGGAGTCCAATATGATCACCTGAGCTGAAGGCAGTCACTTAATCAACTGAGCCACCCAGGCGCCCTCCACTTGTTTATATTTTACGCATGCTTTTTCTTTCTGTTTATACATGTGCGCACACCTTATTTGTTCTGAACTGTTTGAGAGTGGATTGCATGCATCATGCCTCTTTCTGCCTTACTACTCAAGTAGGACGATATGTATTTCCTAAGAGCAATGATGCTTTTTTTTTTTTTTTTTAAAGATTTTATTTATTTGTTAGAGAGATACAGAGCGCAAGCACAGGCAGACAGAGTGGCAGGCTACAGGCAGAGGGAGTAGCAGGCTCCCTGCCGAGCAAGGAGCCCGATGTGGGACTCGATCCCAGAACGCTGGGATCATGACCTGAGCCGAAGGCAGCTGCTTAACCAACTGAGCCACCCAGGCGTCCCAGATGCTTTTTTTTAAAAAAGATTTTATTCATTCATTCATTCAGATACTCTTTTATGTAAACAAGTACATTTATCAAATTCCCCAAGTTTAACACTGACATGTTACTTTTATCTGTGCTATTGTCTGTATTTCCAGTTATGTCAAGTGTCACAATAATATCCTTTACAGCTAATTTTCTTTTCTAGTACAAGATACAGTTCAGGATATTTCATTTCATTTAACTGTCTTATATCGTTAAACTTCTTTAACTTCGAATAGTTCTTGAGCCTTTCTTTCTCATGATACTGATATTTTTAAGGGCTAATAGCCTATTTATATCAAAGTCTTCAATATGAATTAGTTTCCTCATGAATAGAGTTAGGTTTGAAATTTTTGGTTGGAATACAATATAAATAATATTGTGTCTTTTTCAAATTTCATAATCAGAGGAGCATAATGTCTCCCTCTTAGAGGTTAGATGTTAATTTATTTTCTCCACTATCATTTTTTTGTCCTTTCCACTATTATTTTCCCCTTTTTTGTAAACTTAAGTACAGTTGACCTTTAAAGCACCTGGGGGTTAGGAGTTTCAACCCCCATCCCCATGCAGTTGAAAATCTGCTGACCACAGAAAAGCTAAACTACTAATAGCCTACAGTTGGCCATGCCTTACCGATAACAAATATTTAACACATATTTTGTATGTTGTATGTATTATATGCTGGATTATAGTATAGTAAGCTAAAGAAAAGAAAATGGCATTAATAAAATCTAAGAGAAAATACATTTACAATACTATACCATATTTATTAAAAAACAAAATCTGTGTATAAGTGGATCCTCATAGTTCAAACCTGTGTTGTTCAAGCGTCAGCTGCAATTGTGGGCCAGTACCTCCAGATTATGTAAATATCCTGTGCTTTATCAGAATGCTCCCTCTCCCTCTGCCTGGTTTAGCATCTGTTGATGGTTCATCCCTAAGCAGTTTTAACTATGACAGTTGCAAAATGGTGATTTTCTACATCTACCCTCAGATCAGTGAGGCCTTGTTTATTCTTTATTTAATTGATTGTAACCTATTGCTTATCTTTATTTTGATGCTAAGATGGTCTCAAATATGACCTGTGGGATTTGGCCCATCAGTCTTAACCCACTGAGCCACCCAGGCGCCCCTGGCCCATCAGTCTTGGTCGGTCCTTCCCTTCCTTCTAGAAAGAAAGTTTCTAGAGTATTTATTTATTTGAGAGAGAGAAAGAGAGTGCGTGTGCATGTGTGCTCACAGGGTTGGGGGCGGGGGAGAGTGGAGAGGTAAAGAATCCCAAGCAGACTCTTCTCAGCATGGAGCCCTAAGTGTGGCTCAATCCCGTGATCCCGAGACTCTTGACTTGAACTGAAACCAAGAGTTGGGTGGTTAACCAACTAAGCCTCCCAGGCACTCCTTGGTCCTGTTTGCTTTTGACATGCCCCCGTTATATGTTTGCTTCCTTACTTTGGAATAAGATGTTGCAGGTCCATTTGTTTCCTTCACTATCTCTGCCCTGAAATCAGCTGTTTTTCAAGGTTTCTCTGACTGAGGAATGGTAGTTAGAAACCAAAGTCTGGGGGTGCCTGGGTGGCTCAGTCAGTTAAGTATCTGACTTCGGCTCAGGTCATGATCTTGGGGTGCTGGGATCAAGTCCCATGTCATTGGATCGGGCTTTTGTGCTCAGCAGGGAATCTGTTTCTCCTTCTCCCTCTGCCCCTCACCCCACTTGTGGTTTTTCTCTCTCTCTCAAATGAGTAAGTTGGATCTTAAAAAAGCAAAACAAAACAAGAAAGAAAAGAACCCAAAATCTGGGTGCTAGGTTTGCTCATTGCTACTAGAGTGTCATTGCTTCTATAGGCCCCTTTAGAAGACAGAACTTGAAATCATGAGGGTTTTTTTTTTTTTTTAAGATTTATTTATTTGACAGACAGAGTTCACAAGTAGGCAGAGAGGGAGGCAGAGAGAGAGGGAGAAAGCAGGCTCCCTGCTGAGCAGAGAGACCAATGTGGGGCTCGATCCCAGGACCCGGAGATCATGACCTGAGCCGAAGGCAGAGGCTTTAACCCATTGAGCCACCCAGGCGCCCCTGAAATCATGAGTTTTTATACTGACACATCTAGTTCCTATCCAGCCCTTTAGGGCTCTTCATTATGTTTCCCCATTCTTTGGTTTCCATTTCTTCTACAATGAAAATGCTGGCTCCCATATATATATATATATATGAAATACACACACACACACACATTCATTTGCTCACTCCTACAATATACAAAAAATAGTTTCATAATTTCTATACTCTTACCCCTGGTAAAAACAAACCTACTAAGAAGTTTGAGATTTGTTTGTAGTTTTTTTTCTCTTCAGTTTGAGAGTATATCATCAAAATACTGTATTTAAAAGTTACTTGAATTAATCCTTTTTCTTTTCATTGTGGTTATTTTACTCATTTGAAATATAGCCAGATTTGCATCTCTTTGTATTAAGTTTTATGTCCCCACCAATTCTTGTTTATTAATATAATTCCAAAAGCCAAAACTGTACAAAAAGGTGTATTAAGTATCCTCTCCCCAGCCTTTTCACTTTGCCACCCCCACCCCATGGTAGTTAACCTATTTTGTTAATTTTTGTTCTATTTTTGTTTCTTTTTACAAAGTTAAATGATGCTTATGTTATTTTCTTCTGCTTACGTACAAAGTTGCATACTAGGTATACTCTCTATCTCTCTCTCTTTTTTTTTTTTTTTTTTTTTTAAGATTCTATTTATTTATTTGACAGAATGGGGGAGTGAGAATACAAACAGAGGGAGTGGAAAAGGGAGAAGTGTGCTCTCTGCCAAGCTGGGAGCCTGATATGGGGCTGGATCCCAGGACCCTGGGATCATGACCTGAGCCAAAGGCAGACACTTAAGGACTGAGCCACCCAGGCACCCCTAGGTATACTCTTTTTTAAAAGTAGACTCCACACCCAAATAAGGCTCAAACCCCAGTTCTGGAGTGGCTTGTTGTACTAACTGTGCCGGGTAGACACCTCACATATGCAATTTTGCACTTTACTTTTCTCTCTCTTTTTATTAAATAGTAAGTGAAGCTTGTTTTATTTATTAAAAGATTTTATTTATTTGTCAGAGAACAAGTAGGGGAAGTGTGGCAGGCAGAGGGAGAAGCAGGCTACCTGCTGCAGAAGGAGCCAGATGTGGGATTCAATCCCAGGACGTTGGAGTTCTGAACTGAGCCAAAGGCAGATGCCTTAACAGACTGAGCCACCCAGGCATCCCTGCACTTTACTTTTTTTCAATTAACAATGTATTTCAGAAATCACAGGTCACAGAGTTCTTTCTCTTTTTTTTTTTTTTTTTTTGAGATCTTACTCTTTTTGGCAGCTGCTGAATATCTATTTCTAACTGTTTTTATTTAAATTAAGGTCCAAAAAGATCTTTGTATATTACATTTGGTTATTATGTTTCTTGACACTCCCCCCTTATAAATATATATATGTGTATATCTATATATAATACATATATAGCAGTTTCTTCCCCTTCCCACTTTTTAAAAAAGATTTTATTTGTTTTAGAACATGTGTGAGTGGGGAAGGGGCAGAGAGAGAGGGAGAGAAAGAATCTCAAGCAGGCTCTCCACTGAGTGTGGAGCCCAACTTGGGGCTCCATCGCATAACCCTGAGATCATTACCAGTGCTGGAATCAAGAGTCAGATGCTTAACTGACTGAGCGACCCAGGTGCCCCTCTCCCTTTAAAGTACCATTTATTTGTTGAAACTGCATCAGTTATCCTGGAGCATTTTTTTTTTTTTTAAAGATTTTATTTATTTATTTGACAGAGAGAAATCACAAGTAGATGGAGAGGCAGGCAGAGAGAGAGAGAGGGAAGCAGGCTCTCCGCTGAGCAGAGAGCCCGATGCGGGACTCGATCCCAGGACTCTGAGATCATGACCTGAGCCGAAGGCAGCGGCTTAACCCACTGAGCCACCCAGGCGCCCTCCTGGAGCATTTTTTACACTCTGAATTTGGTTGATTTTATTCTCCTTGGTGTATTTAATATGTTCCTTTACTTTATTTATTTCTTGTCAATTGGTGTTTAGAGTCAGATACAGATTAAGGTTCAGTTTTAACTTTTTATCTTTTTAAGAATGTTTCAGTGGCGCCTGGTTAGCTCAGTTGATTAAATGTCTTGCCTTTGGCTCAGGTCATGATCTTGGGGGTCCTGGGATCGAGCACGGTGTTGGGCTCCCTGCTCAGTGGGGAGTTTGCTTCTCCCTCTCTTTCTACCCCTCCCCCACCCACTGCTCATTCTCTCTCTCTCTCTCAAATCTTAAAAAAAAAGAATATTTCATAGATAGTTTTGTGTACTTCCCAACTATGTAGCAACGTATCAGGAGGAATATAATGTCTTTGTCTCATAGTTAGTAATTTTAAGATGGTAGGCCATGTCAGTTCACCTAATAAATTTCTCCGTCTACTTTCATCTAATAGTTTTAGCAATCACTGACACTGTTGAGTAGATCTAGATCTGTTATTTTATTAGGAACTGCAAATGATGCTTTTCTGATGAAATCATTCCTCTTGCATTTGGTTAGCTTTTCTTTAAAGAGATTTATTTATTTTAGAGAGTGCGTGTGCACAAGTGGGAGAGGGGTACAGAGAGAGGAAAAGACTTGAAAGCAGGCTCCCCACTGAGTGCAGAGCCCCAAATCAGAGCTCTGTCCCATTACCCTGAGATCATGACCTGAGCCAAAATCAAGAGTCAGGAATTTAACTGACTGAACCACCCATGCACCCATGGTTACCTATTTTTAAAGGTTTTCTTTTATTTATTTTTATTTATAGTTTTATTTATATTTAAAGTTTATAAAAATAGTATCTCAGGACATGGTCATTTAGATTATTAGGGTTCTAAGCAATTGAAAAACTGTTACAGTATAAAATATGAGGATGTCTAGCATCTTAATAGGTCCTCTTTGGTGTACTTGAATAGTTTTTCTTTTAAAGCTTATTTTATAAAAAAAGTTCAGCTACTTTCTTATTAAAGATGACATTAATCATACCAAATAAATTCAGCATTTTTGGATGTCATAAACTAAATAGAATTAGGAATATAACATTAAAAAAAAGAAAGAATAAGGCTATGATTGAATATAGGTCATGGCCAAATTACATATGATTTTTTGATTTTAAAAATGAAAAAAGCTAATTTGGAACACTCAGAAACTTACAGGAAAATTGCATATATAGTACAAGGATCTTTCATAACTCATTTGAGAGTGAGTGACAAACTGATGTTCTCTTACCTCGGAATATTTTAGTGTGTGTTTTCTGCAAACAAGGACATTACCTACATATATGGAAGATACCCATCAAAATCAGAAAATTAAGATTCCTACATTACAACCATATCATCCTCAGTTTCTCTTTCTATGCAAGTTTTTCCAGTTGCCAATATTGTCCTTTATCATGAAAAGATAAAATGTACAGTTACTTATTGCAATTCATTTAGTTATCAGGTTTTCCACTTGGGACCAGTCTCTTGATCTTTTTCCCAACTTTCATAACCTTAAAACTTTTGAAGATTTCAGATCAGTTATTTTGTAGGATGTCCCTCAATTTGGGTTTGCCTAATACATCCTTGTGATTAGGTTCAGGTTATGTATCTTTTGCACATATGTCACAGAGACATTTTTCTCATTTTACCTATTAGGCGACACATTCTCCAGTTGATCCATTTTGATAATTTTCATTTTTTTAAAGATTTTATTTATTTATTTGACATAGAGAAAGAGAGAGCACAAGCAGGCAGAGTGGCGGGCAGTGGGAGAGAGAGAAGCAGGCTCCCTGCTGAGCAAGGAGCCCAATGCGGGACTTGATTCCAGGACTCTGGGATCATGACCTGAGCTGAAGGCAGCCGTTTAACTGACTGAGCCACCCAGATATCCCAATAATTTTCATTTTGATCACTGGATTAAACGGAGGCTGCCTGGCTTCTTCATTATAAAGTTACTCTTTTTTGCAATTAATGAGTACTTTATAGGGTATTTTTATACTTTGAAACAATGTGAATATACCATTTTAAATAAAATGTTCAATTGATTACTTATTCATAATTATATAGAGTCATGGTTTCTTCTTTTTAAGGTAAGGTATTGAGAATACATTTAGTATCTCATATCTCAAATAGCTCAATGAGAGAAGTGTCAAAGTCACAGTATGAAAAGAGCATGTGGGATGGAGATACTATTGTGGCCAACCTTGGGAAATACAACCTATGACACCAAGAAAAGCATATTGCATAGAAATTTTATTGTCAAGATCTTTTCCTAGTTTATTTTTATCTTTTTAGTCTGAGGAAAAACTTATGAAAAAAAAAAGCAAATGCTTTTTGCCTGTTTGAGATACGAGATACTAAATGTATTCTCAGTATCTTACCTTAAGAAGTGAGTTAATTTGAGATGATGGAAAAGCAATTTACTATGTGAACATTCTAAATTAGAATCCTCAGTAAATCTTTTGGGCTATTTATTATTATTGTAATTTTTTTACAGCATCTCGGGGACTGTTTACTTAATTGGTCATTGTTACCTTGACAAGCATGGAAATAAGATTAGAAGTTTTGACATCAACAAGTATCAACCAGAAAAAGCCTTGGCCAAGAGTCTCCTGGTTAGGACAGGTGGGTTTTTCTTTCTTCATATAGTAACAGCTGTAATAATGTGTTAAATGTATACTTTGCCTCTAAGATAGAATGTTCTCTGGTCTTAAACCACCATATTTAGAAGAATCATGTGCTCACAGAACAGGATTTTTTTGTGGGTTTTTTTCTTTTTTCTTTTTTTCTTTCTTTTTTTTTTTTCTTTTTTTCTTTTTATGGTGAGCAAGTTAGCTTTTCCAGAAAGGTTAAATGGTTAGTCTAAAAGAAATATTTTACTTTCAAAAAATTTTTTTCGTCTTATTACATTTAAGGTTGAAATGGCGTATATCAAGGGGAGTTTTTTTTGTTGTTGTTCATTTGTTTTATTTATTTAGTTATTTATTTAAAAGATTTTATTTATTTATTTGACAGGGAGAGATCACAAGTAGGCGGATAGGCAGGCAGAGAGGGGAGAAAGCAGGCTCCCTGCCAAGCAGAGAGCCTGATGCGGGACTTGAATCCAGGATCCCGAGGTCACCCAGCCGAAGGCAGAGGCTCAACCCACTAAGCCATCCAGGTGCCCTGTTCATTTGTTTTAAAGATTTTATTTCTTTATTTGAGAGAGAGAATGAGAGAGAGAGAGCATGAGAAGAGGGAGGGTCAGAGGGAGAAGCAGACTCCCCTGCCAAGCAGGGAGCTTGATGTGGGACTCAGTCCCGGCACTCCAGGATCATGACCTGAGCCGAAGGCAGTCGCTTAACCAGCTGAGCCACCCAGGTGCCCGGGGAGCTGTTTTTTATTTTTATTTTTATTTATTTATTTTTTAAAATATTTTATTTATTCTACAAGTAGGCAGAGAGAGAGAGGAGGAAGCAGGCTCCCTGCTGAGCAGAGAGCCCAATGTGGGACTTGATCCCAGGACCCTGAGATCATGACCTGAGCCAAAGGTAGAGGCTTTAACCCACTGAGCTACCCAGGCGCCCCTAAGATTGTATTTATTTGAGAGAGAGAACATGAGCAGGGGGAGGGAGAAAGAAAGAGAGAGAGAGAGAGGAAGATTCAGACTCCCTGCTGAGCATGGAGCATGACTTGGGGCCCAATCCCAGGATCCCGAGATCATGACCCAAGCTGAAGTCTGACACTTAACTGACTAAGCCACCCAGGTGCCCTTCAAAGGGAGTTTTTTTTTTTTTTTAAGATTTTATTTATTTATTGGACAGACAGAGATCACAAGTAGGCAGAGAGGCAGCCAGAGACAGAGAGAGGGGGAAGCAGGCTCCCCATTGAGCAGAGAGCCTGATTCGAGGCATGATCCCAGGACCCTGGGATCATGACCTGAGCTGAAGGCAGAGGCTTTAACCCACTGAGCCACCCAGGTGTCCCCAAAGGGAGCTTTTTAATGAAAAATGTTAATTTAAATATAATTAACATAATGATGTTATATTGATTTCAGGTGTATAACATATTCTACAGTTCTGTGCATTAATTGTTGCTCCTCACAAATAGTCACCATCTGTCATCATATAACATTGTTACAATGTTATTGAGTACATACCCAATGCTGTACTTTTCATCTCTATAACTTATTTGTGACTGGACTTCTGTGCCTCTTAATCCCGTTCAACAATTTTGCCCATCTCCCCACTTATCTCACCTCTGGGAAAGTCCACTTTGTGCTCTCTCTCTCTCTCTCTCTCTCTCTGACAAATAAATGAATAAAATCTTAAAAAAGAAATTCAGGAATGCCTGGGTGGCTCAGTCTGTTAAGTGGCTGCCTTCAGCTCAGGTCAGGATCCCAGCATCCTAGGATGGAGTCCCACATTAGTCACCTTGCTTAGTCAGGAGCCTGCTTCTCCCTCTGCTTGGCACTTCCCCTGCTTGTTCTTGCTCTCTCTCTCTCTGAAGAATAAATAAATAAAATCTTTAAAAAATAAAGTAAAATCCAGTAGTGGAATTAGTGGATCACATGGTATTTGTATTTTTAATTTTTTGAGGAAATTCCATACTATTTTCCACAGTGGCTGAACCAATTTATATTTCTACCAACAGTGCACAAGAGTCCATTTTTCTTCATATCTTTGCCAAACACTTGTTATTTCTGTTTTGTTTTGTTTTTTTAAGATTTTATTTGTAAGTAATCTCTACACCCAGCGTAGGGCTCAAACTCACAGCCAGAGACCAAGAGTTGCATAGTCTACTGACTGAGCCAGCCAGGTGCCCCTTTTGTCTTTTTTTTTTTTTCTTTAAAGATTTTGGTTATTTATTAAAGAGGGAAAACCAGCAGGGAGAGGGGCAGAGGGAGAGCCAGAAAATCTCAAGCAGACTCCCCGCTGAGCATAGAGCCCAAAGCAGGGCTTGAACTCAGGACCTTGAGATCATGACCTGAGCTGAAACCAAAACTCAGACGCTTGATTGAGCCATGTAGGTGGCCCCCTTCTTATCTTTTTGATTTTAGTCATGCTGACAGGTGTTAAGTGATATATTTCAGTGTGATTTTGATTTGCACTGACCTGATGATTAGTGATTTTGAGCATCTTTTCATGCATCTGTTGGCCATCTATATGTCTTTTGTAGAAAAATGTCTATTCAGGTCCTCTGCCCATTTTTTAATTGGATTATTTGGGGTTTTTTGGTGTACAGTTGTATAATTTCTTTTTATACTTTGCATTTTAACCTCTTACCAGATCTATCATTTGCAAATATCTTCTACCATTCAGCAGATTGCCTTTTTGTTTTGTTGATGGTTTCCTCCTGCGTGGTGCAAAAGCTTTTTTGTGTAACCAAAAGAGAATATTTAATCTTCTGAACCTTTCTTTACTGGAATAATCAGTGAAGTGTTTCCTCCCATTGTGATTTGCATGAGTACTCAATAAAAGTGCCTCGTAGAACTTAGAATAAAGATGGGCCAGAATATACCAGCAATCCAGGAACACCATTCACATTTTCTTTAGGGAAAATTGGCAAACCTATAAAATCCTCTTAGAAAATGTAATAATTATGAAAATTTAAAAACTTGGTGTTTAGAATCATTCCTGTGGGAAATTACATTGTTAACTTCCTCTAGAACAGTGTCTCTTGAATTTTCCAGTGATTCAGAGTCATCTGATGCCCAACCCAGAACTTGAACTCACAACCCTGAGATCAAGACCTAAGCTGAGATTGAGTCAGATATTTAACCAACTGAGCCACTCAGCTGCCCCTTTTGCTGGTGATCTTTTTAAAACAAGTGTTGGGCCCCACTCTTGGAATTCCTGATTGAGTAGGTCTGGGTGGAGAGGATGCTTTTCTAACAAGGTCTTACGTGTTGCTAATAGTATTGGTTAGGTAGTACTTTGAAAACCACTGCCCTAAAATATATGAAAACAAGGTTCATTCAAAACAGCATGCTTTTTCTAGATAATAAAAAATAATCAGAGCCTGGGGTTTATACATTTCAGAAGCCATACCTGTTTTAATCTAGGTAAATAGTTTAAAAACTTGCCCATACTACTTTTCATATTGATGAAATTAACACATAACTCCATTTTGGCTAGCAGAATTGGAAGATACTACTATAATTTTAAAAATCAAAAAGATTTAGATGCAAACATTAGGTTATCCTACCTAGTGATTCTTTTTTTTTTTTTTTTAAAGATTATTTATTATTTATTTCACAGACAGAGATCACAAGTAGGCAGGGAGGCAGACAGAGAGAGAGAGGTGGAAGCAGGCTCCCCGCTGAGCAGAGCCCGATGCGGGGCTCGATCCCAGAGCCCTGAGATCATGACCTGAGCCGAAGGCAGAGGCTTTAACCCACTGAGCCACCCAGGCACCCCCCTACCTAGTAATTCTATTAAGAAATATTTTAAGACAGAGTGAAAAAAATCTCCAGGTTACCTAATCATTTTATTATTATACTATCATAATATATAACATTCATAATATAATAATAATTTTATTATTTGTGGTACAAGTGTATAATCTTTCTTGAATGTTACTTTATTTCCCTTTCTGGGATTGTTTAGGTTAGAGGTTGAACGAACTTCTGGCACCTCTTAAGTCTCACATGTTTCTTCTCTTAGGAAAATGAAGCTGTTTTTCTTTTGGATGATAAATTCATAAATGAAATTAATTTGCTATCAGGAAGAACAAAGAAGAAAATTCCTTGTCTGCAGCCTTTACTGAAGGATGCTATTGTCCTAACAACATCCATTAATGGTTAAGTAGTACTAATATTTTCAAAAGGCTAGATTAATTGTGTTTGTTCATAATTTGGGGCAATATCAAGGGAAATATTAGATTATAAGTGTTGTATTTCCTTTTTGGAAACAGATGCCTGGCTGGCTGGGGTACTCACTACAGGGGAGCTTTTTCTTTGGAACAAGGATCAAGATTGCTTAAAAACTATACAGACAACTGAAGAGCCTAAGAAAATGATTCAAGCTGCAATAGGTAGGAGTTTTTTATTTGCTTAAATTGGTTTACTTGGTAAATAGAAAGAAAAGATGAAACATTTTCCTATTACTATTTTAAAAATATATCTCTGTATGTGTGCATATATATATCTGTATATATAGAGAATATATACATATCTATGTTTTCATTTTTTTTTTTTTTAAAGATTTTATTTATTTGACAGACGGAGATCACAAGAAGGCAGAGAGGCAGGCAGAGAGACAGAGAGGAGGAAGCAGGCTCCCCACTGAGCAGAGAGCCCGATGTGGGTCTCGATCCCAGGACCCTGGGATCATGACCCGAGCCGAAGGCAGAGGCTTTAAACCACTGAGCCACCCAGGCGCCCTCTATGTTTTCTTGTATATGAATTTTTTTTGGTGGTGTTTATTTGTGATACTTAGATTTATCTTGAAGAAATGTCTGGCCTAACATATCTGATAACAATGGGTTCCTTGGGTGTCTGGATGGCTCAGTCGTTAAGCATCTGCCTTCGGCTCAGGTCGTGATTCCAGGGTCCTGGGATGGAGCCCCACATCAGGCTCCCTGCTCAGCGGGAAGCCTGCTTCTCCCTCTCCTACTTCCCCTCCTTGTTTTCCCTCTCTTGCTGTGTCTCTTTCTGTCAAATAAATAAATACAGCCTTAAAAACAACAACAACAGTGGGTTCCTAAAATCACATAACAGGTACATGATAAATGTTACTATTATTTGTACTTTTAATTTATTAGTAGTGCCTTAGTTTTATCCTGAATGGAAGCATCATTTAGGTTTCTTATTGTCAGAAGAGATGAATTATGTACTTTCTGGGAAGAATTCAGACTTCAGAAGTTTAATTAACTTTTTTTTTTTTTTTTTCAGCGAGCTCCTTGAGACTGTACTTTTATGTATCTGGAAATGGGAAGAGAGTTCTGCTTATAACTCCTTCTGGATGCATATTTCTTTGGGAATATTTGGAATTCAAGAATATCTTCTCTTCTAAAAGCCCTTCATTGGTAGGCCAGTGGTCCCAGATCATACCTGAAGAAGCAGTTCATTTGCCTTCAAATGAAGATAAAGAAGCTGTAGTGCATGCTGTTTTTATAAAAAATGAGGTAAAATCCAAATCAGACAGGGTGCTACAGGAGTTGAGATCTCTGACTCTAAGAGCAGGCACTCTTTGTGAAGCTACTGAGCAGAGTGTGTAAAGCACTGTTACATAGCTTTAGTCATCATTAATTGTCAGAGTAATTATGAAATTATTGTAGAAAAAATATTTTTACATTTCTTAGTTATATTTTTTAAAATGTTTATTAAAAATGGTTTGAACTCCAAAAAAACTATTAGAACTGATAAATGAATTCAGTAAAGTCATAGGATATGAGGTGGTTATATAGAAATATCTTGCATTTCTCTACAATAAAAATGATGTAGCAAAAAGAGAAATTAGGAAAACAATTTCATTTATAATTGCACCAAAAAGAATAAAATACCTAGGAATAAACTTAACCAAGGAGGCGAAAGATCTGTATTCTGAAAACTTTTTAAACATTGATTAAAGAAATTGAAGATGACACAAACAAATGGAAAGATATTCCATGCTCATGAATTGGGAGAACGAGTATTGTTGAAATGTCCATGCTACCCAAAGCAGTCTACAGATTTAATACAATCCCTATCAACATAACAACATTTTTCAAAGAACTAGAACAAATAAACCCCAATTTGTACAGAGCACAAAAGATCCCGAGCAGCCAAAGCAGTCTTGGAAAAGAAGAGCAAAGCTGGAGGTGATCAAAACAGTACAGGGCAGGCACAAAAATAGACACATAGCTCAGTGGAACAGAACAGAGAACCTAGAAATAAACCCATGCATAGATGGTTAGTTAGTCTATGAGGAAGGAAGCAAGAATATATAGTGGGGGTGGGGGGGCGCCTGGGTGGCTCAGTGGATTAAGCCAGGTCATGATCTCAATGTCCTGGGATCGCACCCCACATCAGGCTCTGCTCAGCGGGGAGCATACTTCCCCCCTCTCTCTCTCTTCCTGCCTCTCTACCTACTTGTGATCTCTGTCTGTCAAATAAGTAAATAAAATCTAAGAATAAGAAAACAAAAAATTGAGTTAGTGCACATCAACTATTTGCTTAAACTATAAGTTTCTGTTTATATAATTGTCTACTCTCTTTAAAAAAAAAGAAAAAGAATATATAGTGGGGGAAAAGACAGTCTCTTCAACAAATGCTGTTGAGAAAACTGGACCATTTTCTTAAACCACACACACACAAAAACTCAAAATAGATTAAAGACCTAAGTGAAACCTGCAACTATAAAATTCCTAGAAGAAAGCATAAGCAGGGGCGCCTGGGTGGCTCAGTGGGTTAAGCCGCTGCCTTCAGCTCAGGTCATGATCTCAAGGTCCTGGGATCGAGTTCCGCATCGGGCTCTCTGCTCAGCGTGGAGCCTGCTTCCTCCTTTCTCTCTCTGCCTACGTCTCTGCCTACTTGTAATCTCTCTCTGTCAAATAAATAAATAAAATCTTAAAAAAAAAAAAAAAGAAAGCATAAGCAGTAATTTCTTTGACATCAGCTTTAGAAACATTTTCCTAGATGTATCTCCTCTGGCAAAGGAAACAGCTATTGGAAATACACAAAAATAAAAAGCTTATGCACAGGGAAGGAGGAAGCCATCAGCAAAACAAAAAGAGAGTTTATTGAACTGGAGAAGATAATTTTCAAATTTTTTTAAAGGGTTAATATCCAAAGTATACAAAAAACTTATACAACTCAACACCAAAAACCCACAAATAATCCAATTAAAAAATGGGCAGAGGACCTGAATAGACATTTCTCTACAGAAGGCCTCAGCTGCATGAAAAATTGCTCATCATCACTAATCATCAGGGAAGTGCAAACCAAAATTATACTGAGATCTATCACCTGATGCCTGTCAATGACTAGTATCAAAAAGATAAGATATAACATGTGTTTGACAAGGATGTGGAGAAAAGAACCTTCATGTACTGTTGGTGGGAATATAAATTGGTACAGCTACCTTGGAAAACAGTATGGAGTTTCCTCAAAAAATTAAAAACAGAAATATCATGTGATCCACTAATTCCACAACTGGATATTTACCCAAAGAACACAAAAACACTAATTCAAAAAGACATATGTACCTCTTTGTTTATTGCAGCATTATTATTTATAGTAGCCAAACTATGGTAGCAACCCAGTGTCCATCAATAAGTGAGTGGATAGGGGCGCCTGTGTGGCACAATCGTTGAGAGTCTGCCTTTGGCTCAGGTCATGATCCCAGGCTCCTGGGTCCTGGGATTGAGCCCCGCATCAGGTTCCCAGCTCAGTGGGAAGCCTGCTTCTCCCTCTCCCATTCCCACTGCTTGTGTTTCCTCTCTGGCTGTCTCTCTCTTTCAAATAAATAAATAAACCTTTAAAAAAAATAGGTAAGTGGATAAAGAAGTGGAGATATAGATAGATAGATAGATAGATAGATAGATAGATAGATAGATATGTATACATATATATTACTCAGTGATAAAAAAGAATGAGATCTTGCCATTTGTGATGACACGGATGAACCTAGAGAGTATAATGCCAAGTGAAATAAGTCAGAGGACAAATACCATGACTTCACTTACATGTTGAATCTAAAAATCAAAATG
Source organism: Mustela erminea (assembly GCF_009829155.1). Classification (NCBI taxonomy): domain Eukaryota; kingdom Metazoa; phylum Chordata; class Mammalia; order Carnivora; family Mustelidae; genus Mustela; species Mustela erminea. The sequence goes on from NC_045616.1 coordinate 135,203,761, forward strand.
AGCAGGGGTGCCTGGGTGACTCAGTGGGTTTAGGCCTCAACCTTTGGCTCCAGTCATGATCCCAGGGTCCTGGATCGAGCCCTGTATTGGGCTCTCTGCTCTGCAGAGAGCCTGCTTCCTCCTCTCTCTCTGCCTGCCTCTCTGCCTACCTGTGATCTCTGTCTGTCAAGTAAATAAATAAAATCTTTAAAAAAAATAAAAATAAAAACGAGCAAACAAAAACAACTAAATAGATTCTTAAATACAGAGAACAACTGGTGGTTGGTTACAAGAGGGGAGTGGGTGAGATGTGGGTGAGGTATAGGTGAAATAGATAAAGGGATTAAGAGCAAACTTACCTTGAACACTGAGAAATGTGTAGAATTGTTGAATCCTTATACTGAACACTCAAAAGTAATACAACACTGTAAACTATATTTAAGTTAAAATGTGGCTCAAGTTAGAGCTTCCTTTTTCTTTCCCTAGTTTCACTTTTCCCTAGGTTTAAAATTTTATTTGCTTATTTTTTTAAAAACTTTTATTTATTTATTTGGCAGAGAGAGACCATGAGAGAGCACAAGCAGGGGGAGTGGGAGAGGGAGAAGCAAGCTCAATCCCAGGACCCTGGGATCATGACCTGTGCCAAAGGGAAGATTCTTAACAACTGAGCCACCCAGGCGTCCCGAAAATTTTATTTATTTTTACTTATTTATTTGAGTATAGTTGACACAGTGTTAAATTAGTTACAGGTATACATCATGGTGATTCAACAACACTTTATGTTATGCTGTGATTACCACAAGTATAGTTACCATCTGTCACTATGCAAAACTATTACAGTACCATTGATGATATACCCTGTGCTCTAACTTTTATTTGCATGACTCGTTACACATAACTAGAAGTCTGTACCTCCCACTCCCCTTCACCCATTTTGCCCAGCCCCCTTCTTCCTCCCCTTTGGCAACTAGCAGTTTGTTCTCTATTTATAGGTCTGATTCTGTACTTTTCCTTAGTTTTCCTTGCTTTTAAAATCTAATTAGTTTAATAATTTAAAAAGCTAGAATTGGTGATATTAAGTAAGACATTTAATTTCCAAGAAAGAACATAGTCATTAACTAAAAAACATTATAAATAGCTACATGCATTCCTTGTATGTATGGACCAACAGTTTGTTACCCAATCCACTATTGTTAAAAATTGCATTTTGAGGGGGGAGGGGGGTTGGAAGAAGGGGGTGGGATTATGGACATTGGGGAGGGTATGTGCTTTGGTGAGTGCTGCGAAGTGTGTAAACCTGGTGATTCACAGACCTGTACCCCGGGGATAAAAATATATGTTTATAAAAAATAAAAAATTAAAAAAAAAAAAGAACATTATACTTGGAAAAAAAATTGCATTTTGAAATTTTATTTTCCTCTATTATCTTCCACTGTAGGGGTAGTGCCCTAATTTAAATAATATATAACTATAAGATAAGAGAAAAATATGTAAGAATATATAAGAATCTTTCCAGTAATAGTCACAGTAAATGGCAGTGTTTGCTTGGGCATGCCTCTGGCTCAGAAATAAATTACTTACTCATTTTTTTTTTTGAAATTACTTATTCTGTAGCCTAATGTTAAAAATAAAAATACAGGGGCGCCTGGGTGGCTCAGTGGGTTAAGCCGCTGCCTTCAGCTCAGGTCATGATCTCAGGGTCCTGGGATCGAGTCCCGCATCGGGCTCTCTGCTCAGCAGGGAGCCTGCTTCCTCCTCTCTCTCTCTCTGCCTGCCTCTATGCCTACTTGTGATCTCTCTCTGTCAAATAAATAAAAAATCTTTAAGAATAAAAATACAAACAAGATTTCCATATTTTATTTTATTTATGATGAGAAATGTATGTTCTATATACCTTGATTAAATTTTAGATGAATTATATACTAAAGTTTATTAAATTTATCTACAGTTATTTGGAGATTGCTGCTTGTGTTCATTTACTTTTTATTCTGGAGAATGTCTGAAGTTGACATTTCTAGCAATTCGGTGGCATGAAAATGTATTTACACCTATAAGGTAAGGCAAAGATTTCCTTCTTCCTTGTTTTTTATCCCTTTTACAGCAGTATTTTTCCCCCATAAAAACATAACATTAGTTAAATAGAATGTGAATTTGAACTTCTGAGGCTTACAAAGCTGTTCTTCCCATAAATACTACTTTGCTATTTTAGTTTTCATTTTAAATGTTTACTCTAGGGGCGCCTGGGTGTCTCAGAACTTAAGCGTCTGCTTTCTGCTCAGGTCATGATCCCAGGGTCCTGGGATCGAGCCTCGCAATGGGCTCCCTGCTCGGCGGGGAGCCTGCTTCTTCCTCTCTCTCTCTCCTACGTGTGATCTCTGTCTGTCAAATAAATAAATAAAATCTTTAAAAAAATAAAATAAATCAATTAAGAAATAGTTTTATTGGGGTGCCTGAGTGGCTCAGTATGTTAATCATCTGACTTCTGCTTAAGTCATGATCCTGGGGTTCTAGGATGGAGCCCTGCATCCCCAGGGAATCCCTGCTCAGTGGGGAGTCTCCTTCTCCCTCTGCCTATGCCTCTACTCCCACTCATGTGCTTTCTCTCTCTGTCTCTCAAATAAATGAATTAAAAAATATATTAAAAAACAGTTTTATTTAGGGGTACCTGGCTGACTATTACAAGAGCATGCCACCCTTGATCTTGGGGTCCTTAGTTTGAGCCCGTGTTGGGAATAGGGATTACATAAAATAAATAAATAAATAAATAAAAATAAAAAGTTTTATTTATTCTAAAAAGCCCAGTAATATACAGAGTGCATTAAAAGCATTGAATGCCTAAGTAGGATTTAGTAAAATAGTGGGTTTTTTAAAATTTATTTTCTTCATTTTCATACACTAACAGTACTTTAAAATATAATTTATATAAAGTAAAATGAATAGATCTTAAGTGTATAATGAGATGGATTTTGATAAATATGTGTATAACCATCCTAATATCAAATATAGGGCATTGTCACTATTTTATTTAACTTCTAATTTTTTGTATGAAAGCTTCACACCCAGCATGGAACCCAAGGTAGGCCTTGAACTTAAAACCCTGAGTTCAGGAATTGTAGGCTCTACCAACTGAGCCAGACAGGCACCCCAGCAGCAAAATCTTTGGCACTATTTAAAAAAATCCTTTCTTCTCTACCTATTTAATTTCTGTAAAAATGTTTATAATAATAATGTAGAAATATGTGTCACCTAAACCTTTCATCAAAACAGATGAGTTTGGGGTTGACTGTGGAACATGCCTTTACTAACAAAACGCTCATAGTGAATTTGTTTAACTAGCCACTGCTCTTTGTGCCGTGGATGAAACTTCTGAACAGTAGCTAAGAGGCTCCTAATATTTGTGCACATGTAGGAATTTAGTTGTACTCCTTAAGTTTTTCGTGATGAACTAAATATTACTTTAAAAGTTACCGTATTTCCTATTTCCATTATTTCATTGCTTTCTAGTTCATTGCCATACCATGTTCATTGGGCACAACAAAACTGCCATCTGTGCAATCTGGTTCCTAAATGTGAAGCAGTGAAGTCAAGAGGAGCTCTACTTTCTGCCTTTTCAAGAGATGGTGTTGCCTTGGCAGTAACTCTTAATCAGAAAGATCCAAAGGTTGGTAAATGTAATTTGTCTTGGAAGTGACCTATAAAAGACTTAAGTCCCGTTTGGAGTTCTCATTTTTTAAATACTAATTTATGTTTTTTTAAATTGGTGTTTTCTGAGCCAATTTAATGTTGTAGATTGGTAAGGTTGTTTAAACTAGCTGCTGTAATTCCAAAACTTGGCCTTGAGAAATGAAAAAAGGGTAGCATAGGGTGCCTGGGTGGCTCAGTGGGTTAAAGCCTCTGCCTTCGGCTCAGGTCATGATCTCAGGGTCCTGGGATCGAGACCCGCATCGGGCTCTCTGCCTGGCAGGGAGCCTGCTTCCTCCTCTCTCTCTGCCTGCCTCTCTGCCTACTTGTGATCTCATTCTCTCTCTCTCTCTGTCAAATAAATAAATAAAATATTTAAAAAAAGAAAAAAGGGTAGCATAAAGGAAGAAAAAAAGACAAAGTGGTAACTGATAGCCTTAAAATATAGTCTAAAAAAGTGAGGAGTTTTAGTTTTCAGTATTGTTTTCCAGCTGGGACAAACTTCCAAGAATAGTTTATTTATACAATAATAGTCTCTAGAATTCTTTTTTTAAAGATTTTATTTATTTGAGAGAGAGAAAGCATGAGAGGGGAGAAGCAGAGGAAGAAGCAGACTTCTCGTCCAGTAGGGAGCCCGATGCGGGACTTGATCATGACCTGAGCTGAAAGCAGTTGCTTAGCCAACTGAGCCACCCAGACGCCTCTAGGTCTCTAGAATTAAAAGTAATGATTAAAGTGAAATAACTTAATGGCTTTGTTGTCTTTTTTTTTTTCCTTTCTAGGCAACTCAGGTATTGTTTATAAACACACTGAATTTTGTTACTCTCTGTGGTAGCCTGAGAGGATGTAGTAATAAGAATCCTGTGGTCCCAGCTACACTTACCAGGTAAGAACTCTTGTGTTTCTATGTAGTGTTTTGATTTTCCAATGGTTTGATAAGTTTAAGGCTCCAATAATTCAAAAGCTATATAAATAGATATTTAGATAGATAATGAATTTACTTTCAGCATTTGTGCTTGATAACTTCTAAAAATTGCTTTATTAAGAAAATCCTACTTTAAGAAAGGGTCTCAGTAGGGTAGAAGATAATGAACATATTTTCTTTTCTCCTTTTTCTCCTGTGTTATCTCAGGAGGAGTGGGATTACAACTAGGTAGGGAAATAATTGAGCTTAATTAGAGACCAAAATGAAATAGCCTGGACTGGGAAAACCATTATATACCCAGGGAGGCTGAGGTATTAGCTTTTTAAACAAAGTTGGTGTGCTCTGCACATGAATTAATTTTGAATGGCACATGAGCCACTACCAGATTTTCTCTTGGACTTCTGTAATTTCCTTTTCTAAACACTTTTCTGTGCTGTTCTCTGAATTTCCAAAGTTTTTAGTCTATCTAGCCTTGTCTCTAAAGGTATTACTCATTCTTACACCTGAAATTATTATAACACCATGTCTCAACTATACTTTGATAAAGTATTACTAGTCTCAGTTGCAGTGGTCTGCTTGACTTAGAATCTCTGTCATAATTTACCTAAGGAGCTACTTTTTGTTTTCATGGAAGATTAATATTACCAGATAGTTAAGGAGTAGAAAAGATGGCTTTGGGAGGAGGAAGTCTGCTGCTCATGGACTCTAGCAAGCTGCAGAGAGGATAGGTGTGGTATTGACCTTTAAATCCATCAGTGGATTTTAGTTGTAGACACCAATATGATTAGAACTGTTCTAATTAAATATGAGTAACCAAAAGGCTTAACTCTTTTAGGGAATATTTTCATCTTACTTGCTTATGTATCTGTGAATTTCTAGTTGATATGTTGCATGGAATACGTATTTATGAGCAAACATCTTTGTTTCTTACCATTTTCCTGGGAAGTAAAATACACAAAATATATGTGCTAGTTGTCTACTGTTCATTCTTTTCCCCTTATTTTTGGAATATTTCACTCTTGGTCATTTTAAATTGTGAAAGACATTATAGAGAGTCCTTTCTAAACATACTGTCTTGCTTTTTCTAGGTCCTACTGGGTGGGTGATATCAGCTGGACTCATGATAGTCTTTTTCTGGCTTGCATGTTAAAACGTGGCTCCCTGGTTTTATTGACCTGTCAAGGTGAATTGGTAACATTAATTACATTTGGTTGCTCCATAGAATTTGGGCCAGCAGAATTTATTCCATTTCACCCTCTAATAACATATAGGTGAGACATTTGAATTGTTACAATTTGTTTACAGAAGGTTTCTTCCTTGGTATTACTTTACTATGTATGTTTTTTTAAAATAATTTTGTCTTTCACATTGTCTTATTCTTTCTTTGCGTCTGTCTTCTCAATATCTGTTTCTTATTTATAGTTTTCTTCTATTTCTTTTTGTTGCTTAATCCTGGTGAAAATTTGACATTGTGACCATGTAAGTATGAGTTATTTAAATATTCAGTAACACTAAAACATTTATCTTCTTTTATGTAAAAGTTCAAAGAAGTATGATATGTCTTTCATTGTTTTAAAAGAAGAATACTTAAATAAATTAGTAACTCAAACTTAACTTGACAAATGGATTTATCTTTTTTTTTCCCCAAAGGGAAAAAAGGAAAAAGTTGTGGGAAATGGATAGAAGACTTCAGAATTTAGCCATATTTTAATTTTTAGTTGTGGGGTGTGGTAGCAGTTTGGGTTTGGAGTCAGATGTAAATTCAAATCTTGGGTTCTACTTATTAGTTGCGTGACTTTGGGAAAATTATACTTTTAAGCCTCTGTTTCTTTTACTATGAAAACAAGACTTGGTGGCGCCTGGGTGGCGCCTGGGTGGCTCAGTGGGTTAAAGCCTCTGCCTTCGGCTCAGGTCATGATCCCAGGGTTCTGGGATCGAGCCCCACATCGGGCTCTCTGCTCACCAGGGAGCCTGCTTTCTCTTCTCTCTCTGCCTGCCTGCCTCTCTGCCTACTTGTGATCTCTGTCTGTCAAATAAATAAATAAAATCTTTAAAAAAAAAAAAAAAGAAAACAAGACTCGATAGAAGTAAAATAATAAATAGTAATAAATTGCTTAGCACAGTTCCAATAAAAAGTAAGTGCTCAGTAAATATTTATTATTATTGATGTTGATATTAGATATGACCAGACATATATACACAGGTATTTACAATACAAAAAAATTGGAAAGCTCCTTTGAAATTAATCCATTGCCATTGTCTCACAGAAAGATAATATAGGAGGGGTATGTCCTTGATTATATTTAGCAAAAATGATGCTTAATTTTTAGTATTAGAAAATCCTAATTGAAAAATTTGTCATTTCCTGCAGTGGAAGTATTTTTTTCCTTATTTTTATGGTCTATTTCATAATTGACTTAAATTTCCTCATATTCTTCTTTAAAATTAATGTAGGACCTTTTAAAACAGATTACTTTTAATGTTTACATAAGTAATACATATTTATTATGTGAGAAAATTAACTAATAAAAAATCAGGTGCTATAAAACTAAATTGTGTAGAAAATGAAACATTCTTGTATTCCTATTCCTCTGAAATAACAATTATTAACATTTTAGTGTGTTGTCTTAAATTAAAAGAAGTTTTTAAAAAATCACATTTATAATAATAACAATATTTGGGTTTTTTAAAAAAGATTTTGTTTATTTATTTGACAGAGAGATCACAAGTAGGCAGAGGCAGGCAGAGAGAGAGCGGGAAGCAGGCTTCCCATTGAGCAGAGAGCCCGATGTGGGGCTTGATCCCAGGACCCTGAGATAATGATCTGAGCCGAAGGCAGAGGCTTTAAACCACTGAGCCACCCAAGCGCCCCTAGTTTCTTTTTTAAAGCAAAAGTTCTGTGATAAATGCTGTTTACTGTTTGTTTTGCTTTTTTAATTGAACTGTTTATATTATACATCTTTCCATGAAGTAATTTTTTAATGTTTTATAGATTCCTTGTGGTATAGATATTCTGTAATTAACCAGTCTCCTGTTGACCATTTGACTAATAAAATCTATATTTGAATAGTTTCCTAACCAGAAAGAGATTATAATATATTTTTGATTATCTGTTCTCTTTATAAAGCCCCAAAGTTATTAAGCAGTGATATTAAGTAATCGTAAGCAGGTATACCACCATAAGAGTAAGTGTGTACATTTATGTGGAAACTCAGTTAAATTTAATCTTAAGCTGATAAATTTTACTCACTACTATCTCTCCCAAATGTCTTTCTCATTTTTTTTTCTTTCTCCTCCCTTTTTCTTTAAGGGGTGCGGGAGAGGGAAAGGGAAAGAAAATCTTAAGCAGGCTCCGTGCGTAGCGCGGAGGTTGACTCAGGGCTTAATCCCACAAACCTGAGATCATGACCTGAGCTGAAACCAAGATTCGGATGCTCAACCAACAGAGCCACCCAGGCCCCCCTTCTTTCTCCTCCTTAGTAACAAGTATATTCATATCTCATAATTCTATTCTTATAAGTATATTTAAATATATGAGAAGGAAGGTTAACTATTTAACTCTGTAACAGTAAAAATGAACTGCCTTAATTCTTCTCTGAAATAGTTTATATAAAACTAAATTAAAAACAAAATAGAGTAAATGCCATAATTCAGGAAATATTCAAAAAGCGTATAAACCTACATATTATTTAGTCATTTATGTTTTCCTTACAGATATATACAATTTAATGTTAGTGTGTTTAAGTGGCTTTTTTATCATTCTGTAGCTTTTAATTGTTGTTTTGCTTTTCTTTGGAATAATATGATTGTTTCCTTGAAGATTTTTCTCTTAACTAATTCTTTAATTTTGTTTTGTTTGCTAGACCACAGCAATTTACATTTCAAGATTCGAATAATTCTGTAGATTCATCAGCTTCTGATAATGACCCTATGAGACAGAGATTTTCTATAAAAGCACACTCACGGTTACCCTACCTCATTATTTCTGATGGATACATGGTCACAACTCTTCGATTTGCTGATAACCTGTCTCCATCAGTGCTCATGAGATCTCTTCTACTTGATTCAACCCAGAGGCTTGAGAAAACATACCAAAGTATGATATTGTCTAAGGTATAGTGCTTTTTGGTATCATTGGTAACAGATGGCTTCTTAGTTTTCTCAGATTTAAAACCATACTGACAGTAATGTCCTTGGATCATATACAGTTGTCTATAGAATTTTTAACTGCTTGTGATATAATTACAGATAAACTTTGTCTCTTGGAAATCTTTTCTCTTCTGCAGCCAAAAGGCAAAGGGCTGAATTTGCGATCACTGGATTCCCTGAGATGTAGCCTGTTAAAACACCAAGGAAATCAAAGTTTAGCTGATTCTACTGTCCCCAGATTCTTACAGGCAGAAGAAACAATGAACTTAACTGAAAAAACAGCAGATTTCCAGGTACTTAGTTGCAGTGTTTTATTTACTTCAAACAGGTTCATATTGACTTTATACCAAGAAATGTATTTTGTTTTTCTCTCTTGTTAAAGGGAGAGAAATTTGAGAACGCCAGTGATTTTACATGTAAGGTATTAAATGGCATTAAGTATAATTTTTTTTCACCCATGTTTTAGGATTTTGAAGCAGAAGAAACTAATGAAGGCATATACTTTCCGGACAACTTATTTTCACTTTGGAACCAAAAAAATGATTCACTGTTCAGTAGTGTCAAGGAGGGAAGATTGGAATTTGCGTCTATGTTTGATACAATACATGCAAAAGATAATATCAAGGAGACAGATAAAACCATTACAGAACTGCATTCTGTCCAGAAAAATCTCCTTGCAGCATGGGCTATAGGAATTTCAAAAAATGTGGTAGAAAAAAATGTAATGTTAAATTACACAGTAGTTTGTATCACTCATTTTTTCTACATTCTTCAATTTATAAAATGTCCTTTCCCTGAACTAGATCTTTTTTTAAGCAAGAGCACAAGACAAAATGCATGGGTACTATGTATCTTTCAACTTTTTCATCAGTGTTTATCATTCCATTATTGGGATATGAGATACAAACAAGATGTGGGACATTTGGTAAAGCTGACCTCAAATACTATAAAGCTTTTGCTGACTCAGCAGCAACAGGGTCAGTTATTTTCAGAGAAGCTTTTGGCTTGTTTTCATTTACTTAAAATGGTAGCTGATAATTTAAATGGCATATACATTCTTCAACCTGAAGTTATTTCAGCATCAACTGATGGAAGTAAAACAGCAGATCAAGACAAATGGGTGGTACCCATTTTTCAAATATTTCAAGATAGTGATTCTCAGGAAAAGTGGTCTTGGAACTCATCTTTCAAGATTTGTCCTCAAGTAATAAACCTTGCTCAACAACCAGGATGCAGGTATAATTACTTTATATTAGGATACCATCAATATTATAGATGTTTTCCTTTTTGAAAAATTGAGATATAATTCCCATACTGTAAAATACATCATTTAGAAGTATTAAAAAAAGGTTGTAGAACTATTAGCACTAAGCCAGAATGTTGTTGTTGTTGTTTTTAAGATTTTATATATTTATTTGACAGAGAGAGAGAGATCACAAGTAGGCAGGGAGGCAGGCAGAGAGGGAGGAGGAAACAGGCTCCTTGCTGAGCAGAGACCCTGATGCAGGGCTTGATCCCAGGATCCTGAGATCATGACCTGAGCTGAAGGCAGAGGCTTAACCCACTGAGCCACCCAGGCGCCCCCAGAATGCTTTTTAAAAAAAATATTTTATTCATTTATCTTGGTGGGGGGAGGGAGGAGCAGAGGGGGAAGAAGAGAAAAGGGAAAAGAATCCCAAGCACACTCCTCATGGAGCCCAATGCAGGACTTGATCCCACAACCCAAAGACCACAACCTGAATAGAAACCAAGAGTTGGATGCCCAACTGACTGAGGCACCCAGGAGCCCCTCCAGAACCTTTTTATAATCCCCCAAAGAAACCCCGTATCCATTACCAGTTAGCGTTAATAGATTTTTATATTATTTTAAAATATTTTAGGATTTATGCCAAATTTTATTCAACACATATATTTTATTAGTCTTGGGCAGCCCTGATACATGCCCAAGTATTGAATGATTTTTGTTTAGGTAAGCACTATAGAAAAATAACTGAAGGCTTTAAAAAATGTATTTTGCATATTTTGATCAGTGGATTTTGTGTTATATTTAAATCTGATCAGTTTGTATTTATATTACTTTATCAATGAAGAATCCAGGCAAAGATAATAAGGCTAAGTAGGAGGCTGTATTCATTTTTATTCCTAGTCTGAAATTTGGTTTTGATGATCGCTTAATTTTGTGTGCAGATTGATTTTTCTCTGGAGAGTGTTGTACAAAAAAACTTTATGGTATCAAACACAACTAAGTCGAAGACTTCCTGAAGGTGACAGACAGTTAACTGAAAAGATGACACAGGAAGCATCTACTGTCAAGGCTCTGTTATGTCATATCCAGGCTAACTTGCAGACTGCTGGAGCTCACATGAACCAAGCCTTGGAACTTAAATCTATCAGTGGTCAGTAGTTTATAAACATTTTCTAACTGTGAATAAGCAATATGGTTAACTAGGCTTTGATTTTATTAATTGGTTGCAATTAATTGTTTTAAAATAGCTTCTGGCTGAGCTATATCCACTAAATTTTAAAATGAAGTAAATTTATATAAAGTATAATCATTAACCATGATTGACTGTTGGTTAAAAACTTCATAGGTGAAGAGTGTTTCCTGTTAGGATCATATGAAAAATCTGTTCAACTGTGGAGGAAAGCTCTACAAGAAACTCAGGAGAAAGGTAGGAGAGTGTTGAAAAGTAATAGTCGCCATAATATTGGTAGGAATGTATTTTGGCATGCTGGACAGCTTAAAAATAATTCCAGATTCCCAAGTGCTCACAATTTCTCAATGCTCAAATAGAATACACAATGGTAGGTACCTTGACTGTCAGAAATACTTATTTAAAATTATTTTTAGTCTTTTTGTCCACTGGATGAAGTAGTGTGGCATTCAAGGAGATGAGAAGTTCTGATGGAGAAAAGTTTTCATAATTCCATTATGGACCTTTACGTTTCATTCTTTTCCAACTCTATCTGCTAAGAATGGGTTCTAATAATGGAGACTGAAAATAATAGTGGTTTCAACATGAAAGAAGTTTATTTCTCTTTCTTATAAAAGGAGACCAGAAGTTGATAGTCGGGCTGATTTGGTGTTTCTGGGATCTAAGTAAGGACACATGTCCTTTAATTTTTCTTCTCAGGTGTCCTTAGTGTACTGCTTCCTATCTTAAGACCATTACATGAGCTAAAATGGGTACTGAAACTCCAGCCATCACATCCATTTCTAGACAGTAGAGAGGAGGGGAGCAGGAAGGGCAAGAAAAGTGTGTACCTCCTACCTGAGTTATCTCCCTTCCAGCTTTTCTGGAAGTTCTGAGTTACCTCCCTTCCAGCTTTTCTGGAAGTTCTACACAGTGTTATCTCTTGGTCCAGAGCTAAGTTGTTTTTTTCACATGGCCACATCTAAGTGAGAAATTATGATCTGGGTGCATTATTTTTTTTGTAAGATTTTTTTTGTTTTTAAGTAATCTCTATACCCAGTGTGGGGCTTGAACCTACAACCTTGAGATTAAGAGTCTTGCTCTGCTGACTGAGCTAGCCAGGTGTCCCTGGGTGGATTGTTAAACCCAGATAAAATTGAAATTCTTTTTACTCAGAAAGAATGGATAAGGTATCAGTTCTAAACACTCTTCAATACTTGGGCGCCGTGGTCAGGGGCACCTATCTTGTTGGATAGTGTTTCTCCTTTGGGAAGTCTCTTTGACTAACTGTTTGATATACGTATGGTTTCTTGGGGTTTTCTTTTTTTAGCATGTTTCCTTCTGTTTTATACCATGTACACTTCAGATAGATATTGTTAATGGACTTTAGTGCTGAGATGTTGAAGATTTTCAGCACCCTTGGGATAAAATCTTAGTTGTCCTAGTGCCTGATAAAAGATAATAAAATTGTTCAGAACTTAAAATGATAGAGAACAAAGTATTGCTGACCTGTTTTAAGAAAAAAAAAAACTTATTGGAGTATAAAACAAATACAAAAAAATTCACATAACCTCAGTGTACAGTTTTCATAAACTGAACATTCCTGCCTACCTTGCTCCGAGATTGAGAACATTACCTTGCTGGGGTACTTGGCTGGCTTAGTTGGAGGAGTATGTGACTTGATTTTGGAGTCATTAGTTTGAGCCTCACGCGGTGTAGAGATTACTTAAATAAATTAACTTAAAAAAGGAACATTACCTTGCTAACATCTTTTTAATGTAAGCTTAATTCTTTCTTGTTTAAGGAGGAAGAAGAACATGTTTTCTTCAGATACGCTATTATCTTTCTCTTTTATACTGCTACCTCTATAGCTATAATTTAAATGATGCTCAAGGATTGTGTGATCACCTAGTAAGAATAATTTTGAAGTGGTCCTATCTACCTGTAAAAGAAAATGAGGATTGTTCAGGTATGTATTTTGACAATCAGTATGTTTCATCTCATTAATTTGTATTCATAGGTTTAGATAAAACATGAAAGTTGATTGAGCTGACTAATTATGTTACAATGAATTTTGATCTGTCAGCTTCTCAATAGCAAGGATTGTGGGGTTTTTTGTTCTGTTTTGTTTTTTTGTTTGTTTGTTTGTTTTCTTAAATCTTTGGATCCTGAGGGCTTAGCAATAATTGCCTGCTGAACTGCCAGAATTATTTTCTCACAGTCATATTTTTTAGACATAATATCAGATATCCAAGTATTTTTCCTTAATATATTTATATTTTAACTATTGGTTAAGGTGGTTTAGTAAGTGATGAAAATCACTTTCTGAGGTATTCCAACTCTTTTTTTTTTTAATTCATTTAAGAGGCTGCAGAGTATGTGGATTGCCCTTTTTAAAAGGGGTGTATTTAAATTAAGCAATAACCAGGGTGAGATATATATGAACACATATGTATATTATTTGTAAGGTAGTAGACCATTAAATGTATAATATGTTTATGAGTGGGTCTGAAATGCCCAGTGTATCAGAACTTTCTAAATGGAGTCCATGCCAGCTTAGGTTTTTATTGTTCCAGCCACTGTTTATAGATCTCTTATTTTTTGTATTTTTATCTTTCAAAATTTTTGTATTTATTATGGAAGTAGGTGTGTTCATTTTAGATAATTTTGAAAAATGGAAATGTATAAAGAAAATTAACTTATAATTCTAACACTTTTTTGTATGTATACATTTATATATGTATATTATTAGAGCTGTGTATTGTCTTTTGTAATCTTTTTTTTTTATTAACATATAATATATTGTTTCAGGGGTAAAGGTCTGTGATTCATCAGTCTTAACCAACTGAGCACTCCGGCACCCATGATTCATCAGTCTTACACACTTCACAGCACTCACGATAGCACAGACCCTCCCAATGTCCATCACCCTTTCACCCCGGCCCTCCCAGCCCCCTCCCCTCCACCAGCCCTCAAGTTTGATCCTGAGATTGAGTCTCTTATGATTTGTCTCCCTCTCTAGTTTCATCTTGTTTCGTTTTTTCCTCTCTTTTATAATCTTTTAAAATTTAACATTTTGATGAATATTTTCAAATGTAAATAGTATGCTTTTTGAAAGCCTATTAAACCTTTCCCCCATTATTGCACATTTTGGTTGTTGCCACCTATTTACTATTTTAAATAGTGCTGCAGTTCGCATAAATTTTTGTGGGCATTACTAATAATTTCCTTAGGATAAATTTCTAAAAATGAAGTTATTAGATCAAAGAGAATCCATGGTTTTAGGACTGGTATCATATTGCCCTTCAGAAAGGTCTACTAGCTGTTTATGAGTGAAAAACTTTTCTATGTGACTTTTAACTGATTGAATATTCTTCATCATTTCTCAGTGGTGTCACTAACTTTTAAAATAAGTTGAACCTATATTAATATATTTTAATTTTTAATGACTATTGTTTAAAATATATTAAGTATATCCCTACTGGGTTGGAGGTCCCCAAAACTGCCTAACATATTCAGTGATTCACAGGGAGGACACACAGGACTCAGTATATAGTCATATGCAAGTCTATGATCTATTACAGTGAAAAGATACAAAGCAAAATTAACATAGACAGCAGCTGCTTGGGATGAAGTCCAGAGGAAACCAGGCACAAGTTTCTAAGACTCCTTTCCTAGTGAAGTCACACAGGACACATTTAATTCCTCTACGAACGGGTTGTGTCAACACATGTGAATGTTCTTTACCAAGGAAGCGCATTTATTTTTTTAAAGATATTATTTATTAATTTGAGAGAGAGAGAGTGAATGAGCAGAAGAGTGGCAGAGGGAGGGAGAAGCAGGCTCCCCACTGAGCAGGGATCCTGATATGAGTCTTGATCCCAGGACCCTGGGATCATGACCTGAGCTGAAGGCAGATGCTTAACTGACTGAGCCACCCAGTCGCCCCAAGGAAACTCATTTAGAGATTCAGGTTTTTAACTAGACGCTGGCTAGTCACCCACTCCACCTAGTCCATACCAAAATTCTACACTCTCAGAAGAAAAACAGGTATTCAGCATAAACAACATTGTTTGTACAAACAGGTCTGTAAGCTATTCTCTCATCAGTTAAGGTGGTGGAAATCTTTTCCAAATCCAAGTTTCCAGATGCCATTCAAGGGCCAATATTATACACAAGCATTTCAAGTACTCAGACCTGTTCTGTTCTCTCTTTCCTGCACACTTACCTTGTTAATCATTGTATATAGTGATAATTTAATTTTTAGTATGTAGGGTTGCCATTATTACCATCTTCAGGGTGCCACATACAAATTACTGTTTCAAATATTTTACTTCTGAATTGATACAGTTTTACTTTGTGACCATCTTTTAGAATTAGGTTGCTTCCCATTTTAAGGAGCTTATTTCTGAGTTTATAATAATGAGTTTTATATGATTAAAATTACTGGAAATCTTGCCTTTGTATAATTCCCATAGTAAGTTTAATGCAGGAGAAAATGATTCATACCTATGAGTCATTTAAGTTCGAAGTGAAGAAATAATATTGTTTTTCCAGACTTTAACTGACCAAATGAAGAATACCGCTTGAAGGCTAATCATATTTTTTCAAGATTCCCTTTATTTAAAAAAGCTTACTAACAATAATCTTGAGTACCTACTCTGTGAGAGGAAGAATGTTACCTGCTGAGGTGTACCATGACAAGATAGAAGTGGTTCATATGCATATAGAGCTTAATATTCTTGTGAATATTATTAAGTGACTTTTGGGAAAGAGAAGTATTTTGCTATTGTTGGGGCCATACATTTTATTTTATTTTATTTTATTTATTTATTTTTTAAAGATTTTATTTATTTATTTGACAGACAGAGAGCACAAGTAGGCAGAGAGGCAGGCAGAGAGAGAGGAGGAAGCACTCTCCCCGCTGAGCAGAGAGCCTGATGCGGGGCTTGATCCCAGGACCCTGGGATCGTGACCTGAGCCAAAGGCAGAGGCTTTATCCCACTGAGCCACCCAGGTGCCCCAATTTTATTTTTTAATTAATTTACTAATTGGAGAGGGAGAGAGAGAGGGGAGGAGAGGGAGAGAAGGAATCCCAAGCAGGCTCCACACGCAGCTTAAGCCCACCTGGGGCTTGATCTCATAGCCCTAAGATGGTAACCTGCACCTAAATCAAGAACTGGATACTTAACCAACTGAGCCAAACAGGTGCCCCGGGACCATGAATTTCATAAAAATTAATGTTAACTTAGTATTTTTCTGTATTTACTAGCTTAACTATTTTCAGATTTCTGAATGCCAGTTTATAATACAAAGTTTTGATTCTCAAATAGGGACTGTATCCTAATCCCCAGATCTAACGGTACAGAAAATAGCATTAAGAATCACTATTTGAGAGACCCCTGTGTGGCTCAGTTGGTTAAGTGGCTGGTTTGGCTCAGGTTATGATCCCAGCATCATGGGATAGAGCATAGAGCATCAGCTTCCTGCTCAGTAGGGGAGTCTGCTTCTCCCTCTCCCTCTGCCCCTCTCTGCTCTCTTTCTCACTCACTCTTTCTCAAATAACATCTTAAAAAAAAAGAATCACTGTTCTAGTGCTTTACAGATTATTTTTGTAGTAAGCTCTGTCTCCTTTCATCAACGAAAAAGCCTTAGAAAAAGGAAGAAAAGGGAAAAGAATGAATCTAAGCTTGCAAGTCCTTCATGACTGGATTGTTTTGTATTTCTCCTTCCATGTTTTAGAGTAAAACTGGTGGGGCGCCTGGGTAGCTCAGTGGGTTGAAGCCTCTGCCTTCGGCTCAGGTCAGGATCCCAGTGTCCTGGGATCGAGCCCCACATCGGGCTCTCTGCTCCACAGAAAGCCTGCTTCCTCCTCTCTCTCTCTGCCTGCCTCTCTACCTACTTGTGATCTCTGTCTGTCAAATAAATAAATAAAATCTTAAAAAAAAAAAATAAAACTGGTAACTTGAAGTCATCAGTAGTTCTGGAGTACATATGCTCATAATTGTGAGTTAATTATTTTTGTTCAGTTGTCCTCAAGAAGTATAGATACCATTATAAATTAGCTCATACAGGTCATGGGTGCACATCTCACAAACAATTTTTAATTGTAATTTTCTTCTTGTATAGTGTTGGGAACTTAAATATTATTACTTTTTGATAGTTTGATCAGAATCTCCTTTGGTCATTTGCTGTATTCCTTAGTTCCCGAGAAGTCTCACTGTGAGTTTGGAATAACGAGAAATGTTCGTCCTGACGTGGCGGTGAGGGTTATCCAGTCCATGGCTCGTTTCATGGCCGCCTATTTCGCCAATCAGCTGCTTTACATTTTGCCACCTCACAATGTGAATGATCTTCCTCCCCTTCATGTTAAAACAGGTAATACAGTAAGCAAATAATAATCTCACTTTTTTTTTTCACATAGTATTTAGAATCAACTTATATAGTGATCATTATTCTATGGAAATAATACTGTTCTAGCTTAGTGTGTGACATATAGATTCTCAGTGCCTATAAATGAATAAAATCTGAGAAAGATATTGCTTAGGTTTGTTTTTATTGAATATGGATTTTTAATTATAAATTTTAGACAAATTGGTGTTTTTATAAAGTTTCCATTTTTTAAAGTAAAAGGACTGTCATTTACATAAAAATGTGAAAATTTAAAAAAATTTGAGTATGTTAATTTAGAATTTAATTTTATTTAAGTGATTTACTTTTATAATTTCCTTTAGGTCATTTACTTTGTTCTATTTAATCATTTTATTAATGTCAATATGTACCACAGATCAGTGCGTAGAGAACTGCTCTGCCCTCATGGAGAGAAACATGTACAGAGATTTCTGTGATGTTCATTTTATTCCACTAATTTTGTTAAGTGTCTGCTGTGTAACAAGCAGTGTTATAGGTGCTAGAAATATATTAACATGCACCACATGAGATTAACAATATGAAGATATTTGTAGTTCTTTTATTTTGATGTATGAAATAGACTTATTCTGACTGCCATGAACAAAACAGTTAAAATGCCTGTTCTTTTATGGAATTTAAATATAACATCTAATTAAATAACATCTAATAGCTTGAAACAGAAAGTTAAATAAATGAATACATAAACAAGATATATCAAGTGGTAATAATTGGCATGCAGAGAACTGAAGTAGAGTAATGCGTGATGACTGAGTGGCTATTTCAGATGGTGAATTTGGGAAAATGCTCTCTTGGGGGGAAGGGACATTTAAGATGAACTCTTAATGACAAGGAGGAACAGCATGGACATATCAGTACTTAAAGCATTCTAACCTGAGCTTGTGGAAAAGCTCCAGAACAAGAATAAACTTGATGCCTTTGAGAAACTGAAAGGCTGGTGTGGCTGGAGCGTAGAGGATGAGGTGGAGACTGATAAGACGTGAAGGCAGAGACAGGAGCCAGTTGTTGTGAGCCAGGGGAAGGAACCTGCCGTTCAAGTACAGTGGGATTTCATCAGGAAGTAGCATGAACTGATGCACATATATTAGAATAGTACAAGATATAAGGTAATTAGAAGTTTAATGGGGGGGGTGTCTGGGTGGCTGTGTCCATTAAGCATCTGCCTTCAGCTCAGGTCATAATTGAGGGGTCCTGAGCTGGAGTCCTGCATCTTGCTGCCTGCTCAGCAGAGAGTCTGCTTCTCCCTCTCCCCCTTCCTCTCCCCGTTGTGCTCTCTCTGTCTCTCAAATAAATAAATATTAAGAGAAAAAGGAGCAGAGGACTGCCTATGCCCACTTGAACAACACTTTAGCAGTAGTGCTAGTCTCTCTTCTCACCTGGGGTTCTTCAGGAGGTTCTGCTCCCTAGACAGTCATGTTTGTGAGGTAGGATCAGAAGAACTTGTTTCATGGTTTCTTTTCTAGTAGATCCCTGCTTCTCTGGGAAGAAGAGTTTTTCCTAACCTGATTATGGCTTGTTTTAGGGAGCGGTACAAATAGGAACATGTACTCAGCTTCCACCAGGCTCTGTCTGCTTTCCTGTCCCTGTCCACCATTGTCCTTTTCGACCATGTCCTAATTCAGATTCAGCTGGTGCTCCCTGCCTTTTCTTTCTAACAGCATGCACTCCTTTCACTTTATGCCTTCCCCCAGAATATATATTACTCAGATACGTGTGACTTATTTCCTTGTACATTTGATAATACAGTTGACCTGTGAACAATACAGCAGTTAGGCGTGCCAGCACGATGCACAGTCAAAAATTCACATATAACTTTTGACTCCCCCAGAAGTAAACTGTTGATAACCTATTATTGACCACAAGTCTTACCCATAAGATAAAGAGTTCATATGTATTTTGTACATGTATTATTTATTGTATTCTTACAATAAAGTAAGCTAGAAAAAGAAAATGTTAAGAAAATCGTAAGAGAGGGGCACCTGGGTGGCTCAGTAGGTTAAGCCTCTGCCTTGGTCTCAGGTCATAATCTCAGGTTCCTGGGATGGAGCCCTGCATTGGGCTCTCTGCTCAGCAGGGATCCTGCTTTCCCCTGCTCCTGCCTACTTGTGATCTCTGTTTGTCAAATAAATAAATAAAATCTTAAAAAAAAAAAAAAGAAAATCCTAAGAGAAAATACATTTATATTACTATACTGTATTTATCCAGAGAAATTGTGTATGAGTAGACCTGCACAGTTCAAACCCATGTTGTTCAAGGGTCACCTGCATTTATTATCATTGCAGTGGTTTTATATTTAAGCTCTCTTTTGTTACATCCCTAGGTATTTATCACCTGTGTTTTCTATTTTTGGTAGTAATGTTTCTGACAACAAATGTCCTTAATCCACATTATTTTACTAAAGAGAAAAGGTAGTACTCCCTCTGTTTTTTTGAAAAACCTTTAAAAAAAAAAAAAGATCAAATCCTGACTTAGAAAGTTTGTCTCAATTTCTTTTCTTTTTTTTTTTTAAGATTTTATTTATTTACTTGACAGAGATCACAAGTAGACAGAGAGGCAGGCAGAGAGAGAGAGGGAAGCAGGCTCCCTGCTGAGCAGAGAGCCCGATGCGGGCCTCGATCCCAGGACCCTGAGATCATGACCTGAGCCGAAGGCAGTGGCTTAACCCACTGAGCCACCCAGGCGCCCTGTCTCAATTTCTTATCTTTCCTATCCTACATTATTTATAGGACTTTAGTTGTTTGCCATGATCTTTGTCTTTTCAGATAACTTTGCATCCCTAGACAAGATTGATTTTTTTTTTTAAAGATTTTATTTATTCATTTGACAGACATAGTTCACAAGTAGGCAGAGAAGCAGGCAGAGAGAGAGGAAGAAGCAGACTCCCTGCGAAGCAGAGAGCCTGATGCGGGGCTTGATCCCAGGACCCTGAGATCATGACCTGAGCCGAAGGCAGCGGCTTTAACCCACTGAGCCACCCAGGTGCCCCGATAAGATTGATCTTTATCACATTGTAGGAAGAAAGGTGATAGAATTATTGAATTGTTTTGGGGCATATTCATAACCATTCATAAAAGCTCAAAGACACATATTTATTTCTTGTGTACATATCTTCCCAGTGAGAGGAGAGGCTAGGAAAGAAAGTTTTGTGATCTCTTCCTAAGCCTGAGACTGTGATTATTGAAAAGTTAAATACCTGAACATGATATATATAGCATTTAATTTCTAGTATCTTGAAAAAGGCATCTGCAGGCTTGACTTAGAATAGTTTTTATGTTAATCATTTTAATCAGAACTAATGGCAGAATGTGTTGAGGATTTGAGTTGCTTATTTGGCATGAAGTTTGCTGTATGAAAGCAATAAAATTTTTAGAAAATTAAATCATTCAAATTCTTTTAGTATTATGGTACTTTGCTCATAGTAAATAAAAAAGTAGGAAAAATTTCATCAGTCTCTGGGCTCTTTGCCTGTGCAGAATCAAACATTCAAGTGAATGGCAAATTTTTGTGTTTCTATCCAAACATGTTTGTCAGAAAGCTAAAGTGTTAGTGTTTGGTATGGGCAGAGACTAGGTCACATGAGAAACTGATCATTTCAAGGAGCAGAAACCCATGTATACCATTTGCCAGTTTTATTTTGAGGAAGTGATTGGGAATGTTAGCAATATGTATTTTTTTTCATTGAGAATTCTTGGGAATCTTTTTTTAATAAAGGGGACTTAAATTTTATTTCTAATTTCTTAAATTATAATTAATATTGTTATGAAATTTTATACAACTGATTGCTCTAATTATAAAATTCATTAATTCTTCATAAATTCATACATTTTACCTATTTACGTCACAAAAGTTTAGAAGTGACAATCTGAGCTGGTGCCAATGCATACTTAGTCTCCTTTTTTTTTTTTAATTTTTAATTCTTTTCAGCATAACAGTATTCATTGTTTTTGCACCACACCCAGTGCTCCATGCAATTCCTGCCCTCCCTAATACCCACCACCTGGTTCCCCCAACCTCCCACCCCACCCCTTCAAAACCATCAGATTGTTTTTCAGAGTCCATAGTCTCTCATGGTTCACCTCCCCTTCCAATTTCCCTCAACTCCCTTCTCCTCTCCATCTCCCCTTGTCCTCCATGCTATTTGTTATGCTCCACAAATAAGTGAAACCATATGATAATTGATTCTGCTTGACTTATTTCACTCAGCATAATCTCTTCCAGTCCTGTCCATGTTGCTACAAAAGTTGGGTATTCATCCTTTCTGATGGAGGCATAATACTCCATAGTGTATAAAATAACAGTTAAGTCATCATATTTCCAAGTTGCTTACTCATGTTACTTTAATTAGGGAAAGGTAGGAAAGGCTAGGGAGAAGGATAACACCCTTTGTATTTAATCCCAGGCCAGACAGAAATCTTGTCCATTTAGTCAGGATTATTGAAAATCACTCTTTTCTACTTTTTTTTTTTTTTTAAAGATTTTATTTATTTATTTGACAGATCACAAGTAGGCAGAGAGGCAGAGAGAGAGAGAGAGAGGAGGAAGCAGGCTCCCTGCAGAGCAGAGAGCCCGATGCGGGGCTCGATCCCAGGACCCTGGGATCATGACCTGAGCTGAAGGCAGAGGCTTTAACCCACTGAGCCACCCAGGCGCCCCACTCTTTTCTACTTTTTTATAAACACTAATATATTGAACACTTAATGCTTGAGTTTTACTTCAAATTAGTTATTTATTGCATGATGCTATGAGAAATACAGATTCATGTAAAATGCATCTCTGGTCTCCAAATTTCTAATAGGAGAAATAGAGATGTATTTCAGTTAGCCCACAGTAATAAATTGTACACTGTGGCCCAGTATACTTTAGTGTATATAAGTATGTTTTTATTATCTGACAAAGTTTTCATTAAACTGTATTTATATTTGTTTTATGTAATGTACTCAATGCTGTCTCTTTCTGTATCTACTCAGTTCTGTTTCATTTTTTAAGAATGCTGGCATTTACTTCATGATCCACTAATGAGGCATTTTCTTCAGTGTTAAAAACAAAACCTAGAGTATGTTAAGTATTATTTAAACCACTTTTTAAAAAATATTTTATTTATTTATTTATTTAGAGAGAGGGAGAGAGTATGAGCCGGGGGAAGGGCAGACAGAGAAGAAGACAGAATCCTAAGCTGACTCTGCACTAAGTGCAGAACCCAAGGTGGGGCTGGATCTCATGAACCTGAGATCATGACCTGAGCTGAAACCAAGAGTTGGACACTCAGCCGATGGCACCAGTCAGGTGCCCCCATTTTAAACCATTTTTTAAAAGATTTTA
Source organism: Mustela erminea (assembly GCF_009829155.1). Classification (NCBI taxonomy): domain Eukaryota; kingdom Metazoa; phylum Chordata; class Mammalia; order Carnivora; family Mustelidae; genus Mustela; species Mustela erminea. The sequence continues at coordinate 135,226,657 of NC_045616.1, forward strand.
TTTAGGGGCACCTGGCTGGCTCAGTCAGTTAAGCATCTGCCTTCCACTCAGATCTTAATCTGGGAGTCCTGGGATCGGGCCCCTGTTTCGGGCTTCCTGCTCGAGCGGGGAGCCTGCCTTTCTCTCTCTCTCTGCTCCTCCCACTGCCTGTGCTCTCTCACTCTCTCTCTATCAAATAAATAAATAAAATCTTAAAAAAAAAAAGACAAAGGAAAGACTCTATTTATTTATTTGAGAGAAAGCATGAGCAGGGAGAGAGGCAAGGGGAGAGGGAGAGAGAAGTGAGACGCAGACTCCCTGCTGAAGCCTCCACTTGGGGCTCGATCCCAGGACGGTGAAATTGTGACCTGAGCCACAGTTAGATGTTTAACTGACTGAGGCACTGAGGCATCCCTATCTTAAGCCATCTTTCTTGTGATTCTGTGTAAAAAATGCTAATTAAACCGATAGGGACTCCTGGCTGGCTCAGTCAGTGAAGCATGTGACTCTTGACCTTGGATTTATAAATTTTCAGCCCCACATTCAGTGTAGAGGTTACTTAAAAATAAAATCTTAAAAAGAGAGAGAGAGAGAGAAATAACTACGTGAGGAGAAGTGAGTTATGATAAATTAATTGTAATATCTATTTTCTTTTATTTACTCATAGAATACTCCCTTCGACTTATTCCTTTACAACACTCTAAGGTGGCCAGTGTTGTAAGAGATCAGAATCTTTCTGATGTGTGGACAGTTGAATATGCCTTTGAATTATTACTTATTGGTGGCCTAGTTCCAGAGGCTGTGTGGCTGGCACATAAACTTGGAGACTGGAAGACATCTGTTTCCGTTGGTGTGGCCTTCCAACTGTTCTGTAAACATGATAGCAATTTCATAAGGTATGTACAAACTTAGGTAGGCAAACTTAGGTTAAGAAATAGTATCATAGTGACATCTAACTTTTTATTTCTCTCATTGCTGGCATTTGCACATTTTGTGGAATCCTTAGTCCAGAGGTGTCCAATAAAATTGTTTTCAGTGCTGGAAATGTTCTATGTGTGCAGTCCAGTATGATAGCTATTAGTCATATGTAACTATTGAGCACTTGAAATGTGGCTAGTAAGACCAAGGAACTGAGTTTTCAGTCTAATTCAAATTTAAATAGTAAATATGCAGCTAGTGGCTACTATGTTGGACAGCTTCACAGTTTTCTTGTATTAAAACTTTAAAAAAAACCACGTTTATTTAGCACATTTGTTAGTAATTCCCTCAAAAGTCTTAGTCAGTGGGAGAGTTTGTCTGTCTTAAGTAGGATTTAAATTTTAAGCTAATCAATCTAATATATGTATTTAAACTTTTTTGAACATTATGATATTTCTGTATCTTTGATATTTTTCAGTTCAGTAATTCAACATATATTTATTTATACGTGACCTTTCTATACCAAGCTCTCTGCCAGATATTTTAGTAGACATAAACATAGATGCCACATAGTCTTCATGCTTAAAACATTCATAGTTTAATAGTGACATTAGGACAAAACATTATTATAATTTAGGTAGTGTGGTAAAAGAAGTGCCAGTGATACAGTGGAGAGAGCAATATTATGAAATGGGCATAGGACAGGAAATATTTTATGTAGGAGATATCATTTGAGATAGGCATTAAAGGGAAGGCAGGATCTTGACAAATGGAGTAGCTGTAGGGAGGGAGAACATTCCAAACATGAGCAAAGGCATATGGCTAAAGATGAGTTTGGTACAGTTTGGATAGAGTAGACTGTAGGGTAGCAATGAGAAATAATGATGGGATGATGTATTAGTATCATAATCATGGAAAGCCTTAAAAATTTTCTTAGTGTGATAGTTCCTCGATTATTTCTTATTTCCCCCTAATTATTTCTTTTTAAAATAGAGGATGAATAAAGAAAATAAATTTCACTGTTCCTTAAAATTTCATGTTTAGTTCTTAGTGTGTTAATATTTCTTTTTTTTAAAGTTTGGATTCATTTCTCTTAACTTGATGTGATTTCAGGTCCAACAAAAAGGGTCTGAATTTACCTATAAATTTGACTCCAGCACAGATTTTCCAGGAAAAACTGCAGTGTTTTTTAGGTCGGCCATCCTCTTCCGAAGCAAAAAATGAAATGGGCTCAAGACACAAACAGTTTACAGGTATGTTACCTACTTTTGTTCGACAGTGTATCAGCTTAATTAATATAAACCTTATGATATTTTAAAAAGCTTGTTAATATCCACAAATATATTAAACTTTGCAGTAAGCTTATCAAAGATAAAAGTTTGCTATTTATTCCTAATCATGGGAGCATTCAAAACTTAAGCCAGCTCAAAAAATGATGGGTAGTAACTGAATGAGACTCTGATTTTCTATACATATCTTTTTACCAGTTATATTTTGCTCCATTTGGATTATTTTCTCTTGTAGTCATAGCTGTAGAATTTCATAGCACACAAGAGAGTATTTAGTTCAAGTCTTGCTGAGTGCATAAATCACAGGGTTGGTTTTGTTTTTAGTTTGAAAAGTTCAGAGTGGCATGACAAAATTAAAAAAAATGTAATATCACATATATTTCATAGATTTATCCAGAAGCCTTATAAAATTTGTCTGTTTTATAAATGGAGAAATTTAGATGAAAAGTAATGAAGTCAGGTATTTAAAGATATATGTTTAATGACTACTGTAGGACCCTTTGATTTTGTTAGTGCATGTCTCTATTAAGTGGTGAGACTTCTAACTCTATAGATTCTTAGATTTTACTAATTATAACTCCTCTTTTCAGAAAGAACTCATAATACTTGGAAATCTGACTAAAAACTTCTTTGCTAGTTTTTTGTCAATATTTTTAAATTTATTTTTAAATATTCATTTATTTTTAAAGATTTTATTTGTTTATTTGAGAGAGAGAGAGAGAGATCAAGAGAGCAGCAGAGGCAGAGAGAGGAAGCAGGCTCCCCCCTGAGCAGAGCCCAACTCAGGGTTTGATCTCAGGACCCTGGGACATGACTCAAGCTGGAGGCAGACAGAGACTCAACTGACTGAGCCTCTGTCAATATTTTTTAAATAAATAAAAAGATAATGTAACCTCATGAAAGTTGGTTTTGAAAAAAGAGGACTAAAAAAGTCTTAGTCTGAACTTATAGTTCTGGGAATATGTTGTTTTAAATAATCTGCAAAACTTTCCCACAATAAATAGATAGATAAAATGTGTTTCTAGATAAAACATAAAAATAGATGTTTTAAAGCTAATATATAGAGAAAGTGGGGAAAATTTCCAGGAGTCAGAAAGACAGAAGAAATAGAAACTCAGTGGATGCTACCCCTAGATATTTAAGCATGATAAAAACATAGAACCACAAAAAGACCTGTACACAAATGTTCATAGCAGCTTTTTCATAATTGTCAAAAACTTGAAACAACTCCAGTGCCTGTCAACTTGTGAATGAATAAACAAATTTCATTGTATCTGTACAATAGAATAATCAGGAATGAAGAGGGGCAAACTACTGATAACATGCAACAACGTGGATGAATTGCAGAACCATTGTAGGGAATGAAAGAAGTCAGAAACAAAGATTACATATTGTTTGATTCCATTTATGTGATATTTTATTAAAAGTAACACTATAAGGGGCACCATGGTGGCTCAGTTAGTTGAGTGTCTTAACTCTTGGTCTCTGCTCAGGTCATGATCTCATGGTTTGTGGGATTGATCCCCATGTCGAGTGTAGGGCTCAGCGTGGAGTCGCTTGAAGAATTCTCTCCCTCTGCCCCTCCCCTCATCCTCAGTCTCCCTCTCAAATAAATAAATCTTTAAAACAAACAGTGTAAGGACAAGAAACAGATCAGTGGTTGCCATCAGAAGAACTTTTTGGGGGTGATGGCATTATTCTTACAAGGCTGAATAAATTTGTCACAACTCATTGAGCTATATACTTAAAAAGGATGAATTTTAACATATGTAAATTATACCTTTTAAACTGATTTAAGAGCAAACTCAGCAGATGGTTAGTGAAGTATAAGATGAATTTGAACTCTCTAGGTGTGTAGGACACAGCTTATGTATAAAAAGAGTTCCTTTATACCCATACCAAATTGTGGATAGTAGCTATTTCTGGAGAGAGTGAATGGAATATGATTGGTACAGAAATTTCAGCTATATCTGAAACATTTTATTTTTAAAAAATATTAAATATATCAATAATGCTAATATCAGACAAGAATGAAAAGTCAATACATGAGTGCTTTCATATTATATTCTGTATCTTAAAGCATGCTTTAAATATTTCATAATATAAAAGTCCCTAAATCTCTATTTCTATCATCTACATCTTCGTGCACTTTACCTTTTGGGACATATCCACATTTATATACGTATTTATATAGTTGAAGCTAAATGTTTTTTTGTCTTTTTAAAAAATTTTTATTTAAAGGCAATTAGCCGGGACGCCTGGGTGGCTCAGTCATTAAGTGTCTGCCTTCGGCTCAGAGCATGATCCCAGGGTCCTGGGATCGAGCCCCGCGTCGGGATCCCTGCTCTGAGGGAAGCCTGCTTCTCCCTCTCTCATTCCTCCTGTTTGTGTTTCCTCTCTTGCTGTGTCTCTGTCAAATAAATAAATAAAATCTTTATAATAAATAAATAAATAAATAAATAAATAAATAAATTCGATTAGCCAACATACAACACATCATTAGTTTTTTTTTTTTTTTTTTTAAGATTTTATTTATTTGTTTGACAGAGAGAGAGATCACAAGTAGGCAGAGAGGCTGGCAGAGAAGGGGGCGGTGGCGGGGAAGCAGGTTCCCTGCTGAGCAGAGAGGCTGATGCTGAGCTTGATCCCAGGACTTTGGGATCATGACCTGAGCTGAAGGCAGAGGCTTTAACCCACTGAGCCACCCAGGCGCCCCACATCATTAGTTTTTCATGTAATGTTCAGTGATTCATTAGTTGCATAGAACACCCAGTGCTCCTCATTTCATGTGCCCTCCTTAATGCCCATCACCCTGTTACCCCATCCGCTCCCACCTCCCCTCCTGCCACCCTCAGTCTGTTTGAACCTCAACATCCAAAAAACAAACCAGTCAAGAAATGAGAAGACATGAACAGACACTTCTCCAAAGAAGACATACAAATGGCCAACAGACACATGAAAAAATGCTCCACATCACTTGCCACAGAAATACAAATCAAAATCACAATGAGATGCCACCTCACATCAGTTGGAATGACTAAAATTAACAAGACAGGAAACAACAAACGTTGGTGAGGATGTGGAGAAAGGGAAACTCTCTTACACTGTTGGTGGGAATGTTTTGTATCTTTTTGCTTTTCTTTTTTTATTTTATTTAGCTGCATGACATAAATCATTTTTACTAACTTTTATTTAAAATATACTGTGGTAGGTACACCTGGTGGCTCACTTGGTTAAGCTCAGTCTGTCAGCTCAGGTCATGATCTCAGGATCATTAGATCAAGCCCTGTATTGGGCTCTGCTCTGGGTATGGAGCCTGCTTAAGATAGTCTCTCTCTTGGGCACCTGGGTGGCTCAGTGGGTTGAAGCCTCTGCCTTCGGCTCAGGTCATGATCCCAGGGTCCTGGGATCAAGCCCCACATCAGGCTCTCTGCTCGGCGGGGAGCCTGCTTCTTCCTCTCTCTCTCTGCCTGCCTCTCTGCCTACTTGTGATCTCTGTCAAATAAATAAAATCTTAAAAAAAAAGAAGATATCCTCTCTCTTTTTTCCTCCTGTTCTTGACCCATGCTCAATCTCTCTCTCCATAAATGAATGAATGAATGAATGAATGAAGTAGCAGAATAGTTACTAAATTTCTGGCTAGAAGTTGGCTTATTTTGCATGTCAACCAGTATGTTCACTTTTGATGATCTGCTTTTTCAAATAGGAAATTTTACACTACAAAATAGGATCAGCATAGTATAAATCTTAACTTTCTTACTAATTTTGTATTTGGCAGATCCCATTGAAGAAGATGTAAATCTGCTATTTGGTTCAGTGCAGGAAGTACTGAAAGCAGCAGTTATGGCTGATGCAGATGTTTTATCTGAGACATTTCAGCTTCTGGTAAACTCCGCCAAAGACTTCAGTAGGAGACTGTGGGGCTTAGTGCCAGTTGGCCTGTATCTTCCAGCTCCTCCATTGTATTGTCCTCAGCCAGCTGTTCTTAGTGAAGTAAGCTTAATCTTTTAATTAATTTAAAATTGATTTTGTCTAAATTTTAAAATAATCAACTTCATAATAATTATCAAGATAAGAATGCAAGCTCTGAAGACAAATTTTCAAATCCCAGCTTTGCTGTTTATTAATTGTATAATCTTAAGCAATGTACTAAGCTGTTTAAGTTTCCTTATCTGTAAAATGCTGATGTTTATAGGAACTGTAATAGCATTATTGTGAGGATTAAATGAGATATCCTGTAAAAGCTTTTACCTTAGGGCGTAGGACACGTAGTAAGCAGTCAATAAATGTTAAAATTATTGCAATAATAAAACAAAATCAAGAAAGAGTTCTCTTTATCCAGATTTTTAAAAAATAGACATTTGTTTAGGGTAATACATAACGAATGTCAGAATTTAGAAGCCATACATTGTTTCAGTCTTTTATTCACCTCATTGTCTTTGCCTCTTTTGAAAGACTTACTGTGTTTTTTTGTTGGTAGGTCATTTTTTTCTCCTGCACTCTTCTGTCATAAATAGCAATATGGTGTTCCTCTCAGGAACTTTTTCTCTGCTCTCATGGTATCAGAATTAGCTGGTTTTAAGATTTAAAGTATTAATGCAAATTATTTACATTTAAATTATTTTTTACATCTGATTAATATTTTGAAGTGATTCTAGTATTGTTTCTTCACTACTTACTGTTTTAGTATGAGCAACTTCTCTGCTTTTTTCTTTTTTAAGAGGTTTTGTTCTATTCTTATTTGTTATAGTTATGTTTCAATAGGTTTAAAATATTTCATTTATTGATATTTCAAATGTCATATATTATACATGGAAGGAGTAAATTGTCCATCATATTTCTTAGTAATTCATCTTTTTTGTCACATCTCACATTCTGAGTCTTCAGTACAAATAATTCAGTAAGTTTAGAAATTAAGAATATCATTTAAGGTATTTTTGGAATGTGTTACATTGATTCTAGTTCAAGTGGTTGCGATCCTTAGTACTGATTCATTTTATTACTTTTTAATAAAATAATCCTGAGGAGTAGGATTTCTCCTAAATATCACTCTGTATCAATTAGAATTCTTTAGGTTGGAAATAATAGAAAACTTGGTCCAAATTGGCTGGCCTAATTAAAAAGCCCAGTAATAGGGTAGTCTTCTGACTCAGTTATGTTAACATAGATTTGAGCGCTTCCTCTCTAGTTTGTTTTCTAAAGTTTTAGCTTCAGTTTAAGTCTGGCTCCCTTTGTGGGAGCAGGGTGGCTCCCAACAGCTTTTAAGGATACCTTGTCTATGTCCAGAGAGAGAGAGGAAGGTGGAGAAAGAAAAACAATAGAATTATTATTTCTCCCCCATTATTTCTCTCCCTCAGGGTACTGAGATTCACTCTTGGCTAGGGAGGATGCAAGGTTCTGTTTGGCAGTCCATTAGTACCTTTGGAGTCAGGAGTGGTAGGCTTTAACTGTTGTAGGGGAAGTCTTGGGTTTAAGGTCAGTTTAGCCCTTTACATTGTTTGAGATGAGAAATATTTCTTTGACACTAGCAATAGCTATAGTTGAAATCTGAGGCCATCCCTCAAAATTTCGCTTATAAATCTCCAGGCACATTTTAGTTTGAGAAACACTGTATTTATTTTCTCTTTACCCCTTAAAGTTTTCATATTACTAGCTACTAAAATCATTGGTTATATTTTCTTCAGGAAGATGGTGATGATCTTCTTTTAAAAGCTGAGAAAGAGAACCGCCAAAAGGTGTCTGGAATTCTTCAACGGGTCCTCTTGCTTTTCCGGGCAGCTCGGTGTTCTTTTCCTGTGGCACAGTGGTACATCTTGCAGTTGAGATGGGCAAGAAAAGTCATGCAGAAGGTCTGGAAATGTCTTAGTCATTTATGTACTGTTAAACTATTTAAATCTAGTAATATTTATTCATATTTACAAATACCTACAATTATGACAAATTTCCAAGGAATCCTATCTTATAAAGACATAGATTTCAGGTTTGCTTATAATAAGCAAGACTGTCATCCTCTTCTACGCTGACTTCCGTTGAGCCATAGGTGCATCTTTACCTGATAAGCGGCCAGACTGGACATCTGCTCACATGTCCCTTATCCAGATGCAAGCCCTTTATAAGCTTGTTGTCTGTCTCTTTGAAATGTGGAAATAAATATTATTAGTGCCAAACATCTTTAATTCGGCCCCTTATTATATTTAAATGTTTTTGGTTTTAAGTAGGCTCTATGCCCAGTGTGGAGCCAACATGGGGCTTGAACTCATGACCCTCAGATCTAGACATGAGCTGAGATCTAGAGTTGGACCTGACTGAACCACCCAGGTGCCCCAATCCTTGATTATATTTAAAACAAGAATCTACAACTTTTCTTAGTAGAACCTTTAGAGAGACTTTGAGAAGTTACCAAGTTCTTATTGAGAATTTGACATTTTTTTTTTTTAGAAAGAAAGGTTTGTAAAATTTGCTTACAGCTATCATGGAATAATAACATGAAATTGTACCCTTTCTGTATCTTGTCATCCCAAAGTTATTTTCAAAGCATGTTTACTAAGTAGGGCAAAGAGTTTTCCTGTGTTATTCAAAGACTGCTTTTAATAGTTTCAAGATCTACTGAGTCTGTTTTTTATAGAAGACTTCATTTTTAAAAAATTGTTTAAGGGGTGCCTTATTGGCTCAGTGGGTTAAGCCTCTGCCTTCTGCTCAGGTCATGATCCCAGGGTCCTGGGATCGAGCTCCCCATCGGGCTCTCTGCTAAGCAGGGAGCCTCCTTCCTGCCCCCCCTTCTCTGCCTGCCTCTCTGCCTGCTTGTCATCATTCTCTGTCAAATAAATTAATAAAATCTTTTTTAAAAGTTGTTTAAGTAAACAGTTTTCTACAATAAATTTGGAAATTAGATTCACATAGAATAAATCCTGACAGTAATCTCACTTAATCTAGCTTTAACTAATTTAGCTAGCATAAAGACTGTGTTAAGACTTTAGTGACATAGTTGAAGACATGCCTCCTATAACTAGCAGTCCATAGATTAGAGCCTTTGTGTGTGTAGTCATTGCTACTCTGATTGCCCAGTGCCGTGTGTGACTTGCAGTTTATCTTTAGGCCTGTTGTCAACCCTTAGTCTATATACAGAAGTGACACATAAATTCCCTCTAATTCACTATTCCTCAAATTTTTCTGATTGTTTTATTGTTAGCCCATGAATTTACTGATGTTGGGAGAAGTTCCAAAAATGTGGAGATCCATTCTTACAGAAATTTGTACAATTTATAAGTGATTCCCTATATTGCTGTGTTCTCTACCTCCTTCATTCAGACTTTATTGGGCGTATAATTTAATTACAAATTTGGTTGTAGTAAATTGATATTTTCTAATTGGTTGGAATGTTGGAATGCTTGTTGCTACCAAAATTATAGGGTCTTTATTCATGAAAGCAAAAAAATCACTTTTCTCTTAAAGTTGCATAACAAAATAGGGACTGTTGGCTGCAGGAATCTGAATGCTTGACAGGAAGCAGAGATCGGATTACAAAATAGCTTATGCACATGGCTAAGAAGTTTGTGCTGGTTAGCTGGAGGCTTCTCCTGAGCAAGTGATCCAAAAGACAGCAGGGTGGAAGCTACAATGCCTTTGTGATTTAATCCCAGAAATCAGTACAACCACTTCGTATTCTGCTAATTAGAAACTAGTTACTTAGTATAATCTACACTGAAGGGATGAGTTTTAAAGAAGTTGTGGACATATTTTAAAACCACCATACTATTATACCAAAGCTAACAATAATTACTTATTAATGTCTAATACCTGGGCCATAATAAAATTTCCCTGATTTTGAAAATGTCTTTTTAATAGTAGGTTTTTTAGAATTAAAGTCCAACCAAAGTTTACCCATGTTTGGTTATGAGCTTATAGGAAGGTCTATATTATAAAGTCTGACTCATAAGAATCAACAGACTTATCCAGTATCAAACTTTATACCAATGATTTCAAGGATATAACTAAAAGACTTCGGTGAAGCTTGCAATTGCATATGTTGCTACCAAGGTTTTACAGCTGTGGGAGAATGTGATCTGACCTCTGTTTAACATCATGACGTAAGAGAGTATCAGTTACTGAACATCTCCTTTAATTATAGAGCTTGTGTGACATTTCCACACAATTTACTCCATAAATCCATGCATTCTATGTTTATTTATAATAACCAACCTAGCTAGGCTCTGTGTATCTAGTAAATACTGTGCATTTGTTTGACAAAATGTCCGTTATTAGCATGATTACAAGGGGATTTGATGAGATTCTCTTTTTATGGAAGTGAATAGAAGAGGGAGAAAGCAGGTTAGAAACCTGCTGCTAATCCTTTCATTTTCAGGTTTATGTCTCTTAGATTCTATAGCAATTTTCTTTAATTTCTTTTCTCTCCTTGATTTGTAGAGAAACATGGTAAGTCTACTGTATTGTGCATGTGTTTGATAGTTTATCTCTTTGGTGTCATTTAACTTATTCCTCTTTCCTTTTATTTCCCTGTTAGTAATTACTCTACACTCATTGAGGTACAGAGGCTTGATCAGGTTCACATTTTCTTAGAAATGGGTCCTTCATAAATGGCGTGGTATACTTCCCTGTTGCTTCATATCATGTGACACATAGGACTTTTTATCTCACTTTTAGTGACGGTGAAATGGATTCACGAGTTCGGGTTGTGTTTTACCCACTCACATTCTCCATCAGGCCAGCAACTTTTTACCTAATTGAACATTTACTCATTATCCTTGCTGGAGTCATTTCTTTATTAGGAGTTGCCAAATGGTGACTTTAATTCTTTCACTTAAATTTTTTGAAAGTTATATAGGTAGATATAACTTTTGTCATATTTATTTTTAGATACTGCACATAGTTTTATTTTTGGAGGAGAGATGCTTAAATATCTTTTTTTTCTTTATTATGCTTTTGGGGAAAGTCAGGACAAATAGCATTAAATTCTTTCTATATAGGCAAAACTGTGTGATAAAAAAATTGATTGAAACCTTTTCTCTTTTATGACCTAGCCTAATGATTTTCTTTTTTTAAAAGATTTTATTTATTCATTTATTTATCAGAGAGTCCACAAGCAAGGGGAGTGGTATTCAGAGGGAGAAGCAAGAACCTGCTGAGCAAGGAGCCTGACCCAGGACTCCGGGATCATGACCTGAGTTGAAGGCAGATGCTTAACCAACTGAGCCTCCCAGGCATCCGTAGTCTAGTGAATTTCTTGAATTAAATTTGTGAGCTAAATTTCTGAAAGTACAGCTCATGTCAGGGATATTTTCTTACATAATATAGGAACCATGGGGTGTTTTCCATTCTATATGGTTTATCTTACCTGCCCTGTTTGTTCCATTATACCTTCCTTAGAAATAGATGCAGATGACTGATAATTAACATATTCTGTCATTCTTTCAGATTCGAATGAAAGGGTCCCTTCCTTCATTGAGTCCTTTCCCTCAGTCATTACTTAATTACTGTAAAGGAGGGGTAGCATTCTTTCGACCTGGAGCTGCTGGAGACCACAAGCTTGATGAAGTTTCCATTAAAGCAATAGGTTTGTCCAAAATTAACTGCTTGCTTAGAAATTAGGCCTAAATATTAATAATGATATATATACAATTCATTTGAGGAAGTTTCTATACAACGGAATACTATATTGGCAATGAAAAGACAGTATGTGTATGTTACCACCAAGGAAAGATATCCAGGATACATTAAGTGAAAAGAAGACCTAATTTCAGCCCAGCATACATAGTATGATTATATTATATCTTTGTGTACTTTTATTGCTTTTAGTTAAAAAATTGTCCAGTAGTGGAAAGTATGTTTCTAGTATTGAAAATTTTTAAACTTAGTTGCCTATCATAAGGGGTTTTCCAAATAAACTAACTATCCAGTATTAAGTAGAGCTGTGTGTATTCGTTTTGAACATTATCTACAATAGGCTATGAAGCTTAAAACAAGTAAACTACTAGTAAATAGAGTAAGTTATTTACTCCAAAAATGTTTTCAATATTTTTATGCAACTGCCCATGCATGAAATATTCTAGAATAATGTACATAAAAGTTCTGAAAGGATTCTCATGACTTTTATATAAGGTGTTGGCAATGGACATATGTTTCTTTTATAATCAACAAAATAAAGATATTTATTTTGGAAAGAAAATGAGCAGTGGTGAAGTTGCTATTATATGAATGTACATACTCATCCAGTTTTTCGTATTTGTATTCCTGATTTAGGTTGCTTCAGAGAACTTTGTGCTTTGTGTTGGATGCTACATATTCGTGATAAGTTATCTTACAGTTGCAGGCAGTATCAGAAAGCAAGAGAAAATGTGGAGGGAAAAAAGGTATTTACTTGCATAAGAATAAGGAAAGTGAACAAATATTATTTGAGAAGTTATTGCTTGATAGAAGATTTTACTGCTTATAAAAGTCTTTCATTTGGACTCCTGATCTGTCCATCTAAATTGAAAAGGAAATGTATTTCTCAATATCCTTTTAGGACCTCAAAGTGGAGTTTGATTCCTGCATGGTTGAGCACTGTCTCAGTGCAGTGGAGTGGGCATACAGAATGCTGCCCTTCTCTCGATTTGCTAATATCGAAGAACTTATTCAGGATCTAATTTTGAGCCTTATTGGAGAATTGCCACCAATCAGAAAGGTAATGTGAATGTAGTGAAAACAAACTAAATGAAAATCAGAGACTTCAAAGGATTTTTGCTTTATTTTAATTAAGAATGATGTTGCTCATAAAACTCATTTTCTAAATTTTTCTGAAGGTAGCTGAAATTTTTGTGAGAGCATTTCCCAATCCTGAGGACATAAGGGTTCCTTTAAGAGAAAAATATCACTCTCTTCAGCAGAGACTCAGACACTGTGTTGTAAAAGGTAGTATTTGTCATTTCTTACGTATGTGATGAATTACAGAAGATTCTTGTTTTCTTTTGAAAGCATGTGATTTCTAGTGCTTATATTTTTATGCATTTCTTCTTTCTTTGAAGATAGTACGAGAAGGCAGAAATAAGCACTCCTCCATCACTGAAGCACCAGTTTTGCTTCGGAACCAGACAAAGCTGACTTCACATCATGGCTCTGTCATTTAATAACTGTGTGACTGTAGGCAATTTGCTCAGTCTCTATGGATCTCATTTCCTTATTTGTAAAATGGGTATACTAATACCTAGTTTGCGAATGTGTATTAAAAGATTAAGGGATGCCTGGGTAACTCAGTTAAGCGCCAAACTCTTGATTTTTTCTTAGGTCGTGATCTTAGGATTATGAAATCGAGCCCCACCTTGCTGGGGATGGACCCCACTTAAGATTCTTTTTTTCTCCCTCTACAGTGCCCTCTACATGCTCTCTTTCTCAAAAAACAAAACAAAACAAAAAGATGAGGATAAAATATATAAAATGAGCATATGGAGCTTTGCATAATGCCGATATTTTATTGAAAAGTAGTGTTCTTCCTCTTCCTTTATGGTTATTTGTATTTCTAATTTTATCCTCTACAGTCAAGATGCCCTTGTAGAAATTTTTTTTCTTGTGGTTAAAATACATACATAATATAACATTTACCACTTTTAAATATATAATTCAGTGATATTAACTACATTCACATTGTGGAAATTTTTTAAAAATTCAAATTACCCTCTTTTTTATAACTATAGTATATAAGTCTAGTTATGTTTTATGATTATGCATTATTATATTAATATATTTCTGGTTTATATTTTTCTTAATACTTTCTTGACATTCTCTAAAATGTCCTGTTTATGTATAATAATGTTTAAATTATTTTTTGTAGGCAACCTTGAAAAACTTCCCTTTCTAATGTTTCCTGTTATTTAAAGTCAGAAAGGTGTTTTTGTTTCTTTGGCTAAAATTATATTCATTTTCTCTTATTTACCACTCTTGGGAATGGAAAAGTTGTCACGATTCTTTTTGTAATGATCTGTCTCATTTTTTAAATAGTTAAATTACTTTTTTTTTTTTTTTTTTGAGATTTATTTGTTTATTTGAGAGAGTGAGTGCAGGGAGCGGGGCAGAGGAAGGGGGGGGGAGACTCTCAGGCAGGCTCCATGCCCAACGGGACCCTGACATGGGGCTCCATCCCATGACCCAAAGATCATGAAGTAAGCCGGAAGCTCAACAAACTGGGCCACCCAGGAGCCCCAAAACAATGAAATTACTTCTTAAGTTTTTGTTTTCTAGGGCATACATTCTTATGGAGTCTGGATTCTGTCCCTTTTATTGTTCTTTAATGGACCTTCTCTAACTTTGGCAATTCTGCCTTAAAATGTGGACCATAGCCTTCTAACAAATATTGAAGAAAGCATGCTCTGTAAGAATGTGGAAATAAATCTTAGTCATCAGTTGGATTCCTTGTTCCCACAAGGGACTGGAATTGGGTCCCCCTTTGTCTTGAGAGGAAACATTTTAATTTACTCTAAGACCTTCTTTTTTTTTCTTTTATAGGTCCCCAAACTGAGGAAATGATGTCTGTTATTATGCATTCTATTCATAAAGTGAGAGTGAAAGCCCTAAAACGTGTGCAAAGAAATATAGGCTCTTTTGAGATGAATATCTGGGAACCACTTGAAGAAGAAAAACCAGCCGAGGTTCCAGGTTTTGATAGGTTTTCCTTAGGAACTAGTTTGAGCAGGAGCACACTCACGGAACTGGGGAATTCTCTAGTCCATAGTGATGCAGATACTGCAGACACCTTCTCAGAAGCGTTGTCAGTTGAAGAAAAAAATAGGATACATGTCTACCAAAGGTACTGTTGAGATCTCTTAATAGCAAGTATTCACTTTCTTTTGAAAAAAATATTTTCAGTATGTTCATGTGACAGAGGAGCTGATTTCTTGTCTCTCACTGATTGTACTGTTAACAATATGAACAATAAATGCTACCCTCCCTGACTCACAAGGATGTTAGGACTATAAAATGTACAATTGAAAATATTATTGAGATATGAAATAATTTTGCTACCTGATAGTATAAAATCAGGTCAGTAGATGAAATTCTAGAGTTCATTGGGGAGATTTTAGTTTAGTTTTTTTTTTTTTTAAGATTTTATTTAGTTATTTGAGAGAGAGAGAAAGCATGAGCATGGAGGGAGGGGCAGAGGGAGAGGGAGATGCAGGCTCCCAGCTGAGCAGGGAGACCCTTGTGGGGCTCAATCCCAGGACCCTGGGACCATGACTTGAGGTGAAGGCAGATGCTTAACCATCTGAGCCATCTGGCGCCCCATTTTAGTTTTTTTAGTAATCTTTAGATTTAAGTAATTTAGAATTATTAGGTTAGCTAAATTATTTTTTTAATGATTATTTATTTATTTATTTGACAGACAGAGATCAGAGGCAGGCAGGGGGGGCGGGGGGCGGGGAAACAGGCTCCCCGCTGAGCAGAGAGCCCAATGTGGGGCTCGATCCCAGGATCCTGGGATCATGACCTGAGCCGAAGGCAGAGGCTTTAACCCCCTGAGCCACCCAGGTGCCTCAGCTAAATTATTTTTAAAGGTTTCCAGGGAAAGGAAATTGCACATTCATCTTTGAAACTTGTCTATAAATTGTTGAGAAATTCTAATTTAAACTTCTATTGCTCTAGCTAAATTTTCTTTATAATTCCATTACCTGCCATTCAGTTTATCCTTTTCATGACTAGAAGTCTACAAAATCAACCATAATCTTGTCAAATGAAATAATTTTATCTACTTCAAACATAAACATCTGCTTAAATCATACCTAATAGTATTATAAATTGTGAGCTTGTTTCACCAATTTTGGTTACACTGAAGGCTGCTTATTGTGACTTTTTAATAAGGAGAGACATGGTGCCTTCAGTCAGGTGCCTTAATACGAACACTTTCTTTCTTTTATTGAGGGAACTGGGAATCTGTGTTCTTCCCTAAGGACCATGTTGAAAGGAAACAGATTTAAAAGTAATTATGACTGGCAGTTAAAGGGTTTGCCTAACAGGTTTAGTAGCAGCAGAAAGTTTTGAAAAAATTCCCGACTTTTGTGTAGCAGAATCTTGAGAGCAGTCCTGCTTGTTGCACATTGTACAGGGAAAGCTGAAAGGGGCAGATGCAAAAAACAAGAAACCTTAAATTAATATGTATGTTGGTGGCTTATGATTTTTATTGACTTTATATTCCTAAATTCCAACACATTAGTGGAACATTTTTTTGTTCCAGAAAAAAATTCATATTTTTTAAAGTGAATTTCTGTGAACACATTTCAGTCTTTTTTAAAATTTTTTTTTCAGTCTTTTTTTTTTTTTTTTTAAGATTTTATTTATTTGTCAGAGAGAGAGAGGGGGAGGGAGCGAGCACAGGCAGACAGAATAGCAGACAGAGGCAGAGGGAGAAGCAGGCTCCCTGCTGAGCAAGGAGCCCGATGCGGGACTCGATCCCAGGACGCTGGGATCATGACCTGAGCGGAAGGCAGCTGCTTAACCAACTGAGCCACCCAGGCGTCCCTTCAGTCTTTTTTTTTTTTTTTAAATAAAAGATTTTATTTTTTTATTTGACAGAGAGAGAGAGTGAACACAAGCAGGGAGAGCAGCTGGTAGAGGGAGAAGGAGAAGCAGGCTTCGCTGCCAAGGAGGGAGCTTGATGCGGGACTTGATCCCAGGACTCTGGGATCATGATCTGAGCCAAAGGCAGATGCTTACCTGACTGAGCCATCCAGGCGCCCCCATTTCAGTCTTTTTTTTTAATAAAAATTTATCCCTTTGGGTACTAATGTGTTATATTTTTTTGTTTGGTTTTTTTTGTTTTTTTTTTTAAAGATTTTATTTATTTATTTGACAGAGAGAAATCACAAGTAGATGGAGAGGCAGGCAGAGAGAGAGAGAGAGAGGGAAGCAGGCTCCCTGCTGAGCAGAGAGCCCGATGCGGGACTCGATCCCAGGACCCTGAGATCATGACCTGAGCTGAAGGCAGCGGCTTAACCCACTGAGCCACCCAGGCGCCCCTAATGTGTTATATTTTTGAATCAGAATGTTTAGCTCTAGTAAAATGATCTAGAGATCATTTGGTCTGACCCCCTCATTTGAAAGACATTGAGGCATTAAAAAAAAAGATACATGATTCAATCAGTGGAGAGAATTTTTGTTGTTAATTCTATTATCTATTTTAGTTATTAATTTTGTCTTTTTCAACTTTGTTTTGCTAGAAATGCCCCAAATCACATGGAATTTACATTGACTGATAAGTCCAATGAAAAAAAGAAGATATGTAATCAGAAACAAAATCTTGAAAGAAAAGATCATGAAAAGTTATCACAAAATGCACTTCCTGTAATAGGTGTTTGGGAATTTGAACGTGATGATGATGAATATATTAAGTTCCTTAATCTCTTCTTGAGTTATGTTCTTGAAAGAGACCTACTTGATTCTAAGGATCCTGGCATTCCATTTCTAACCAGTTTTTCTGGACATCTTAGAGAAAACGAACTTAATTCTTTACTTTTTGATGTGCATACAACATTAAAACGACGTCAAGGCAAAACCAAAAGCCAGAATGTGTTTAGAGCTGGCTCCTGCTTTGTTGCTTCTGAGTCTTATGAGTCTGAAAAATCAGAAAACCAAGAACTTTCAGCTTCAGTCCCGGTTAATCAAGAAATCGGGCCATTTTTAGAGACCCCTTTGAATGAAGTCGATAAAAAGGATGGGACAAGTGGATTGTTTGGTTTAAAAAAAAAGTCAGTTTACAGAATACAAGATGACAAATCAGAGAAACCTGTAATCCAGAAATTGTCAAACCATAATTTTTGGACTCCCAAGTCTAACAAAACTAGAAGGTATACTTTTAAAGCAATTCAGTGCAATGATATTAACCCTCAAGAAGATCTTCCTCTAGCACTAAATAACACATTTGGCAGTATAAGAAGGCTGCTGGAATGGATGATAAGGTGGTCTAATAAAAGACTGCCCTCTGATCCTACTCTCACTGAGTTATCCTGGGAGTATAGTCCTGTCATTCGTGTAAAGACCTCTACAGCTGCCATTCTTACATCATTGTGGCTTTTGGAACAACCATATTTTGCTACATATAAGGCAAAAAGTGTCACTTTTAAGGTAAGAACTTGAATTCTTTATTGAATACAAATGAGAATTCTCATTGTAGATTGAAACTATTTTTATATTTCTCCATCTATTAAAAAGTCACTAAGTAACAAAGTTAATGACACTGTTGATTATAATCTGCATAATTAATTATTTTTCTTTAAGTGATTCCTTTAATTCTCAAAAATAATTAATTAGGGTAAAAGTGTTTTCATAGAGGTTATGAGGTTTTGTGATTTTATGTGTGTTTATTAAAAAAAGAAAAAGGAGGAAAAAGGAGATAATTTTAAGTGATACTATGAGTGGTAGTACCTTTATATTCTTTCTCTTTCAAGTCTCAGGTTGGTTCAGATAGAAGACTAGGCCTCTATAGAGTTTTTATTACTGGTGTCTCATCATATGCAATAGAGAATCATTTTTCTTACAATCTGGACTAGAATTTAGGGAACCATACTGGAGAGTCAGATGGGTATAAGTAGAGAAGTTAGTGCTTATTAACTGTTTTTTCTTTTCTTTAACCAGTGGCAACTAGCAAACTGCTCTTTTAACCCATTTGCAAGAATAAATATTTTTACATAAATATCTTTTGCTTGGGTGGTTGCTGTTGCACTGGAAAAAAAAACTATGGAGATGAACTTTTTGGAAAACTAGTTTATGTATGGTAAAGTAGTTGAAAAATGGGAATGGGCTTTTTTAATATTTGGAGAATTCCAATAGTTTCTAATTTTTTGTTTTTTTTCTCAGCTTTATTGAGGTATGGTTGAAAAATTGTAAGATATTTAAATATACAATGTGATGAATTAATAGACATATATATAGTGAAAAGATTCCCTTCATCTAATTAACACATTCAACACCTCACATACTTTTTTTTTTTGGTTAGACATACAAGTTCTACTCTCAGCAAATTTCATTTCTGTAATGCAGTGTTGTCAGCTATAGTTATCATATTACATTAGCTTCTCAGACCTCATTTATTTTATAACTGAAAGTTTGTATAGGCATACCTAGTTTTATTGCACTTTGCTTTATTGTACGTTGCAGATACTACATTTTATACAAATTGAAGACTTATGACGACCCTGCACTGGGAAAATTTGTCTGTACCATTTTCTAGTAGCATTTGCTTGCCTCATGTCTCTGTAACATTTTGACAATTCTTGCAATATCTTAAACTTTTTCATTATCCTTATATTTGTTATATATTTATGATCAGTAATCTTTGATGTTACTATTGTAATTGCTTTGGGGCACCACAAACTATGCCCATATTAGATGATGAACTTCATCAATAAATGTGTGTGTTTTGACTCTACCACCAACTGGCTGTTCCCCCATCTCCTGCCCTCTCCTCCAACCTCCATTTTCCCTGAGACACAACAATATTGAAATTAGACTAATTAATAATCCCACAATGGCCCCTTAGTGTTCAGGTGAACGAAAGAGTCACTTGTTTCTCAATTTAAGTCAAAGGCTAGAAACGATTAAGATTAATGAAGATGGTATGTTGAAAGGTGAGATAAGCCAAAATCTAGACTTCTTGCAACAAACAGCCAAGTTGTGAATGCAAAGGAAAAGTTCTTTTTTTTTTTTTTTAAAGATTTTTTATTTATTTGACAGGCAGAGATTACAAGTAGGCAGAGAGGCAGGCAGAGAGAGAGAGGAAGAAGCAGGCTCTCCGCCTAGCAGAGAGCCCGATGCGGGGCTCGATCCCAGGACCCTGGGATCATGACCTGAGCTGAAGGCAGAGGCTTTAACCCACTGAGCCACCCAGGCGCTCCGCAAAGGAAAAGTTCTTAAAGGATATTAAAAGTGCTAGACCAGTAAACACATGAATGATAAGAACATGGAACAGCCTTATTGCTGATATGGAGAAAGTTTTAATGGTCTGGATGGAAGATCAGAGCAGCTACAACATTCCCTTAAGCTGAAGCCTAGTCCCAAGCAAGGCCCTGACTCTTCAATTCTGTGAAGGCCGGGAGAGGTGAGGAAGCTGCAAAAGAAAAGTCTGAAGCTAAGCTGAGGTTGATTCACAAGGTTTAAAGAAAGAAGCCATTTTCATAACTAAAAGTACAAGATGAAGTAGCAAGTGCTGATGTAGAAGATCCTGCAAGTTATCCAAAAGATCTAGCTAGAATAGTTAATGAAGGTGGTTACACTAAACAACAGATTTTCATTGTAGACAAGATAACCTTATACTGGAAGAAGATGCCATCCAGGACTTTACTAAAGTCAATAAAGGTAAAGTCAATGCCTGGATTCAAAACACAGGCTGACTCTCCCACAGGTGCCATTGAGCTGCCCTGTTCATTAGCATACAAGCAGAGGGAGCTGAGGGCAGCTAACTGGACCCCAGATTTTTGCTGAGCTTTACCATAAACTCCAAGTCCCGGGGCATTTGTATAGCTGCCCTTCTGGGATAAAGTGTCCCTAGCCACAGCACAGCAAGATGCTCCCACAGAGGGTCAGCATAGGTCCATGCCATGCCAGGTTCCTAAAATTTGGGAGTTTTGAAACCCAGCGGGCATACTTGAGATAAAACAGGATGACTATGTGGACAGACAGCTCAGACACAGACAGAGTGAAGGCAAGGATCTGACAGAAGCCTGGGACACAGCGGGGGAGATTGTTTGCTCATCTCTGAGGGCTTCCTGTACAGTGGTGGGCATAAACTCCCCTCTCTGGGGACAAGAGAGCAAGCTGATGTCATTTCCTCTTCCCCCTGCATCAACACAGGTGAACGTCATTGAGCAGCATGGCACCCCATAGTGGAGGCTTGAGCCACTTACACCAACCCCCACTCCTCTGCACTCTGCAGGTGCTTCTGAACTAGGGCAAATGTGCCTGAGAGTCATAGGAGCATCAGGCTCCCCCTATCCCCCTGCAGAAGATCACACAGATCCCCTGCATGCATCAAGCCTACTGACCATAGAGTGCTGCAAAATTTAAGCACTAAGAGAAATAGGCTCTAACTTTCCTGCCTTCTTTCCTTCCTTCCTTTTCTTCTTTCCTTCCTTCTTTCAGAGAGAGCACATGCAGGGAGGGTCAGAGGGGAGGGAGAGGGAGAGAGAATATCAAGTACTCCATGGTGCAAGTCGAACCTGACATAGGCTTTAGTCTCCCAACCCTGAGATCATGACCCTAGTCGAAATCTGAGTTAGATGCTTAACTGACTGAGCCATCCAGGCGCCCCGGACCTAGCCTCTTTTAAGCCGACCAAAACACACCTAGTTAAAACTTGTCACACAACTGGAAAAAGTCCAAATACTCCCCACTGCAGGAAGGGAGAAACTCTGCAGAGGACTGACCTGAGGGAAAAAGCAGCCAAAACATGACAGCAGAATGCACAGAGCATATACCAGAAACACTTCATGAAGCACCAGGCCTTGGATGATATAGAAACTCTTCTTAATATAGCCATTACTCCCAGGAGCAGGAAACATGACTCGCTTTCTAACACACAGAAGACAGAGACCTAGACAAGATACCAAGATGGAGGAATTCACCCTAAAAGAAAGACGAAGAGGTCACTGCCAGGGATCTAATCAAAACTGATAGAAGTAATACACCTGAACCAGAATTTAAAACAACAATCATAAGAAACTAGTCTGGCCAAAATAAAAAATGCTACAACAAGATGCAAAACTGACTGGATGTAGTGACTACAAGACTGGCAGAAGCAGAGGAATGAATAGTGATGTAGGAGATAAAATTATGGAAAATAATAAAGGTGAGAAGAAGAGGGAAAGAAAAATTGGATCATGCCTATAGACTTAGGGAACTCAGAAACTCCATAAAATGTAATAATATCCGTATCATAGGAGTCCCAGGAGAAGAAGAGAGAAAAAAAGGGCAGAAAGTTTATTTAGCAAATTATAGGTGAAAACGTCTCTAATCTGGGGAAGGAAACAGACGTCCAAATCCAGGAGGGACAGAATACTCCAATCAAAATCAACAGAAGCAAGCCAACACCAAGACATATCATAGTAAAATTTGCAAAATACAGAGGTAAGGAAAAAATCCTGAAAGCAGCAAGGGAAAAGAAAATCCTGATGTACAAGAGAAGACAAATAAGGTTAGCAGGTCTCTCCACTGAAACCTGGCAGGCCAGAAGGGAGTGGCATGATATATTCAACATGCTGATGGGGAAAATATACAGCCAAGAATACTCTATCTGGCAAGGCTGTCATTCAGAATAGAACGAGGGATAAAGAATTTCCTAGACAAACAAAAACTAAAGGAGTTTGTGATCACTTAATTAGCCCTGCAAGAAACATTAAAGAGGACTCTGAGTGGGAAAGAAAGACCAAAAGTAACAAAGACCAGAAAGGAACAGAGACAATCTACAGGAAGAACAATTTTATGGTTAATACAACGGCATAAATTCTTATCTATCAATAATCACTTGGAATGTAAATAGACTAAATGTTCTGGTCAAACGACGTAGAGTCTCAGAATAGATAAAAATAAAAACAAAACCAAGACCCATCTATATGCTACCTACAAGAGACTCATTTTAGACCTAAAGACACCTACAGATTGGAAGTGAGGGATAGAGTACCATTTATCATGCTAATGGATGTCACATGCCCTCCTTAATGCCCATCAGACAAACTATATTTTAAACAAAAGATTGTAACAAGAGATGAAAATGGGCACTACATCACAATCAAGGGGTCTATCCAACAAGAAGATCTAACAATTGTACATACTTATGCCCCCCAACTTGGGAACACCCAAATATATAAATGAATAGTAACAACATAAATAAACTCATTGATAACAATATATAATATTAGGGGCCTTTAACACCCCACTTAAAGCAATGGACAGATCATCTGCATAGAAAATCTTCAAGGAAACAAGGCCTGTGAATGACACCCTGGACCAGATGGACTTAACAGATGTATTTGGAACACTGCATCCTAGAGCATCAGAATACAGATTCTTTTCTAGTGAACATGGAAGGTTCTCCAGGATAGATCACTTACTGGGTCACAAATCAGGCCTCAAAAAGATTGAGATCATACCATACATATTTTCAGACCACCATACTATGAAAGTTGAAGTATATCACAAGAAAAAAAATTGGAAAGACCATAAATTCATGGGAGTTAAAAAACATCCTATTGAAGAATGAATGGGTTAACCAGATAATGAAAGAAGAAATACAAAAAATACATGGAAGCAAATGAAAATGAAAACATGATAGACCAAAACAGTCGTAAGAGGGAAATACATAGTAGTACAGGCCTACCTCAACAATCAGGAAAATTCTCAAATAAACAACCTAACCTTTCACCTAAAGTAGCTAGAAAAGAAACATCAAATGAAGCCTAAATCTAGCAGAAGAATGGTAATAAAGCTAAGAGCAAAAATAAATGATAGAGAAGCATACAAGCAAACAAAAAACCAGAACAGATCAGTGAAACTAGGAGCTGGTTGTATGAAGAATTAACAAAATTGATAAGCCCCTAGCCAGACTTATCAAAAAGGAAAGAGAAAAGACCCAATTAAATGGAATAATGAGTAAGAGAGAGATCACAACCAGCACCATGGAAATACAATTATAAGTGACTATTATGAGCAATTAATTATATGCCAACAAATTAAGCAATCTGGAAGAAATGGATACATTCCTAGAAACATATAACTACTAAAATGGAAATAGGAAGAAATAGAAAATTTGAACAGATGTATAACCAGCAAATAAATTATTCACTCAATAAATTATTCAGTAACCAAAATCTCCCAACAGTGGCACATGGGTAGCTCAGTCAGTTAAGTGTCAGACTCTTGATTTCAGCCCAGGTCATGATCTCAGGGTTGTGAGATCAAACCCGGCGTTAGGTTCTGCACTGGGGGTGGAGCCTGCTTAAGATTCCCTGCCTTTGCCTCTGCTCCTCCCCTTCCCTCTTTAATTAATTAATTAATTAATTATTTTTAAAAGTCTCCCAACAACAAAAGTCCAGGGCCAGATGGCTTCCCAGGGGAATTCTACCAAACATTTAAAGAAGAGTAATGCTTATTCTTCTCAAACTGTTCCAAAAAACAGAAATGGAAAGAAAACTTCCAGTCATTCTGTAAGACCAACATTACCTTGATTTCCAAACCAAAGACCTCACTAAAAAGGGAGAATTATGGGCCAGTGTCCGTGATGAACATCAGTGCAGAAATTCTCAACAAGATACTAGCAAATCAAAGTCAATAGCACATTAAGAGAATTATTCACCATGATCAAGTGGGATTTATTCCTGGACTGCAGGTATGGTTCAATATTCACAAATCAATCAACATGATACACCACATTAATAAAAGAAAGGGTAAGAACCGTAAGATCCTCTCAGTAGATGCAGAAAAAGCATTTGACAAAGTACAACACCCATTCTCTTTTTTCTTAGAAAATTTTTTTTTTAAGATTTATGTATTTTAGAGAGAAAGCACTAGTGGGGAGAGGAGCAGAGACAGAGGGAGAGAATCTCGAGCAGACTTCCTACTCAGCATAGAGCCCAATGAGGGGCTTGATCTCACAATCTTGAGATTATGACCTGAGCTGAAATCAAGAGTTGGATGCTCACCCACCTGAGCCACAGAGGTGCCCAGGTACCCATTCTTAATAAAAACCCTCAACAAAGTAGAGATAGAGGGAATACACCTCAATATCATAAGGACATATATGAAAGACCCACAGTTATCATCCTCCCTGGGGGAAAAAGCAGAGCTTTTCTGCTATGGTCAGGAACAAGACAGGGATGTCTACTCTCACCAGTGTTGTTTGACATAGATCTGGAAGTCCTAGCTTAAGTAATCAGACAACAAAAAGAAAGGAAAGGCATCCACATTGATAAGGAAGAAGTGAAACTTTCACTATTCACAAATGACATGATGCTCTGTATAGAAAACCCAAAAGACTCCACCAAAAAATTACTAGAACTGATACAGGAATTCAGCAAAGTTGCAGGGTATAAAATCAATGCACAGACGTCTGTTGCATTTCTATACAACAATAATGAAGTGGCAGAAAGAGAAATCAAGGAATCAATTCCATTTACAATTGCACTAAAACCATAAGCTAGCTAAGAAGAAACCTAACCAAAGAGGTAAAAGATCTGTATTCTGAAGACCATAGAACATTTATGAAAGAAATTGAAGATGACACAAAGAAATGGAAAAACATTCCATACTTATGGGTTGGAAGAACAAATATTGTTAAAATGTCTGTATTACTCATAGCAATCTACACATTTTATGAAATCCCTATTAAAATACCAACAGCATTTTCCCACAGAGCTAGAACAAAGAATTCTAAAATTTGTATGGAACCCTAAAGACTGTGAATAGCCCAAGCAATTTTGAAAGCTGGAGTCACCACAATTTTAGATTTCAAGCTATATAACAAAGATCTAATCAAGACAGTATGGTACTGACACAGAAACAGATGCATGGATCAATGGAACAGAATAGAAAGCCCAGAAATGGGCCCACAGTTATATGGTCAACTAATCTTCAACAAAGAAGGAAAGAATATCCAATGAAAGAAAAGATAGTCTCTTCAACAAATAGTTGGGAAAACTGGGCAGCTACATGCAGATGAATGAAACTGGACCACTTTATTACACCATACAAAAAAATAAATAAATTCAAAATGGATGAAAGACCAAAATGTGAGACAGGTATCCATCGAAATTTTAGAGAAGAACATAGGCAGCACCCTCTTTGACCTCAGCTGCAGCAGCTTCTACTAGACACATTTTTGGAAGCAAGGGAAACAAAGGCAAAATGAACTATTGGGACTTCATCAAGATAAAAACCTTCTGCACAGCAAAGGAAACCACCAACAAAACTAAAAGGCAACCTGCTGAATGGGAGAACATATATGCAAATGACAGAGCTGATGAAGGGTTAATATCCAAAGTATATAAAGAACGTATCAAAGTCAACACACAAAGAACAGATAATCCAAGCAAGAAATGGGCAGAAGACTTGAACAGACATTTTTCCAAAGAAGACATCTAGATGGCTAACAGACATGTGAAAAAACGTTCAACATCATTCATCATTGGGTAAATACAAATGAAAACCATGATGAAATACTACCTCATACCTGTCAGAATGGCTAAAATTAGCACAGGAAACAATAGATGTTGGTAAGAATGCAGAGGAAGGAACCCTCTTAGACTATGCATATGAATGCAAGCTGTTGCAGCACTCTGGAGAACAGTAGGGAGGTTCGTCGAAAAGTTAAAAATAAAGCTGTCCAACAACTCAGCAATTACACTACAGGAATTTGTCTAAAGGATACAAATATACTGATTCAAAGGGCACATGCACCCTGATGTTTATAGCATCATTATCAACAATAGCCAAATTATAGAAAGAGCCCAAATGTTCATTGACTAATGACTGGATAAAGAAGATGTGGGGGGCATGGTCCCGGGATCCTGGGATTGAGCCCTGCAAAGGGCTTTCTGCCCAGGCGGGGAGCCTGCTTCCTCTTCTCTCTCTGTCTGCCTCTCTGCCAACTTGTGATCTCTGTCTGTCAAATAAATAAATAAAATATAAAAAGAAGATGTGGAATATACATACAATGGGATAGTACTCAGCCATAAAAAAGAATGAAATCTTGAATTTTCAATGACATGGATCAGAGCTAGAACATATTGTGTTAACCAAAGTTAGTTAGAGAAAGACAAATACCATGTGATTTAACTCATACATGAAATTTAAGAAACAAAACAGATAGATATAGGGGAAGGGGAAAAAAAGAGAGAGAGACAAACCATAACACACTCTTAACTATAGAGAACAAACTGTGGGTTGCTGGAGGGGAAGTGGACAGGAGATGAGTTAAATGCATGATGGGTGTTAAGGAGGGCACTTGTGATGAACACTGGGCATTGTATATAGATGATAAATCACTAAATTCTACTCCTGAAACCAATATTATACTGAATGTTAACTAACTAGAATTTAATAAAAACTTAAAAAAAGACATGATTAAAAAAAAATAGGGGCATCTAAGTGGCTCATCACTTGAGTGTCTGACTCTTGATTTAGGCTCAGGTCATCAGCTCAGGGTCATGGGATTAAGCCCCATGGTGCCTCAGTGTAGGTCTCTTTGAATTTATATTATTTAGAACTCTTGGCTTCCTGGATCTCAATGTCTATTTCTTTCCTCAGATTTTAGAAGTTTTCAGTTATTATTTCTTGGAATAAGCTTTCTGCTCCTTTCTCTTTCCCCTTCCTCTGGGGCTACTATCCCATAAGTCCCTTAAGTTATGTTCATTCTTTTAATTTTTTTTCTTTTTTCTCCTCTGATTGGATGAATTCCACTGCCCTGTCTTTGAGTTTTTTGATCCTTTCTTCCACTTGATCCAATCTGCCTTTAAAGCTCTCCATTGAATTTTTCAGTTCAATTATATTCTTTAGCTCTGTTATTTCTGTTTGATACTTTTTGTATTTTCTCTTTGTTGAAATTCTCTTTGTTCATGCATCACTTAAATTTTCACTTTGTTCATCCCCTGACCTCTGTGACCATGATTTTGAATCTCTCTCAGGATATATCATTATTTCCATTTCATTCAGATCTGTTTCTAGAGGTTTATCTTGTTCATTTGTTTGGAACATATTCCTGTTTCTTGATTTTACTTGACATTCTATGTTGGTTTCTGTCCATTAAATAAAACAGTCACACCTCCCAGGTTGGATAGAGTGGTCTCATGTAGGAGATAAACCTCATCAATTAGCTTCACCTGAGCTTTTGTTTGGCTCTGAAATCTTTGTGATGGTCTAAGTCTTCTTCTTTGTTCTTAGTGGTTCCCAGTAATTGGGGGTAACCAAGACCTATCAGTGTCCCAGAGGTGTAGGTCACATTTAGCATGTAGGTACACAGTGACTAGAAATTACACTCTCAGGCAGCATGTGGCAAAATATGTAGGTAAGAGAAGATGGAAGATGGAAGATGGGTGTTTTTGCTCACTCTGTGAGGCCCAGGTAAATAGCTACAGGGGTTCTTCTTTCTTCGTTACATTCCTTTGGAACTCATAAACGCAAGTTCAGTTGGTTGTCAGAGACAGGTGATCTGGGGACCTTTCCTTCAGGCAGCAGCTGCAAAAGCTGGGGCACCCAAATGTGTGTGCAAGCTGCTTGCAGGGAGATACTGGTGACTTGAAATGGACTAGAAAGAGAAAGCAGGGGAATTGTCCATCAACATCCCAGTCTCCTTGGTATCATAGTTAGCCCCTAGAAGTATGCAGCTGGATTCCTTCCAGGGGAAGACTGGGAGATGGGTGTTTTCACCTGAGCCTTTTGGGGATAGCTGCAAGGAGTGCTCATGTTCCTGTTAATAGACGCTGCTTTGTTTGCTATGGTCCTGTGGGACTTATGGATGCAACCCTCACTGGCTTTCAGAGCTTAGTGTTTTGGAGGCCCTCCCTCAAGTGGGCATCTTAAAAGTTAGAGTGCTCAGTGTGGAGTCTGAACCTCACTCCTCAGAGTGAGGTTGGGAGTTCCCTCCTGCTTATAGGGTACTGTGCTTCAGTAGGCTTTATGGTGAGTGTGTCTCATTGTTTTCTATGTATCTCTGTGGGGATATTTTCTCATTTGTTTGATATGTAGGAATCCATCAGGTAGTAACTAGATTTCTTTCAGCATTAATTGCTTTGTGTGTAGTTGTACATTCAGTGTGTCTGTGGGAGGAGGGGAATTCAGAAACCTCCTATTGTCACCATCTTGGTTGACTTACCTCCACTCATTCTAATTCTATATTTGTCTTCTTTCATTTCATTTTATTTTCTTGTTTTCTTTAGTGGGGAGAGAAAGAAAGAACCACATTTGTTCTATTTTGAGGTGCCTTCATTCTGGGGTGCCTCTAAAAATATAATGAAAAGTAGGGGACTCAGGGGCGCCTAGGTGGCTCAGTGGGTTAAGTCTCTGCCTTCAGCTTGGGGTCATGATCTCAGGATCCTGGGATCGAGCCCCACATTGGGCTCTCTCCTTTATCTCTGCTAGCTTCTCTGCCTACTTATGCTCTCTCTCTCTCTCTGTCAAATAAATAAATAAAATCTTTTAAAAAAAAAAAGAAAGAAAAGTAGGGGATTCAATTGTGAATTCTAACTAATGGAAATGGTTTGTTTTTAGGTGCTAGAGAATCATTACTGTCAGTCTCAGAATGTACCCAGCATAGAGAGTGATTGCAAAACAGATGCTGGCTGTTCTGTCACAGTAGCCACTCAAGATCAGACTGAGGAAAGAAATGATCAAAATGAGTCTCATCAAAGTATCTTGAAGTAAGTTTTTGATTATACATTCCTTTTCAGTGGATGATATCCATTTGATGTTGTTTGGGCTTAATGGCAAGAATCGAACCCTTGAAAGATAAAGAAATGAACATTTCTTGGAGCTGTGGAGAAGGAGGAAGAGAGTACTTTCTGTAGTGCTTTAACAATTCATTGTAAAATATTTTTTTCCCTGTTGGTCTAGCTTATATCTTCTGAGAGAGGAGCTAATTCTCATTCTGAGAGATCCTCTCTTATTATGTTAATTTCCTGTGTCAGAGGAAGTTGAGCTAATCATTTCATCCATTTTTACATATGAAGCAATATATCTTTGAATAACAAGATTGAAACTTTAATAGCAGGGAGATTCCTTTGTGAGAATGGCAGATTTCATAGACTGATTATGTTACTTGAGTAAATAAAAATGGGGATGTTTAGTCATTCGTTGAACAACATTTTATTGAGCTTCTACTATGTACCACACATGGTTAAAAAACAGAACACAATAAATATGAAACCTAATGTTCCTTTTCAGTAAATGGGATCAATTGAAAGCAAGCTTTTTTTTTCTAAGAATGACTTAGAATTCTAGCTGCTTTATTTTTGTCAGTAGAATGCCAACCGAAGCATATAATCCTGAAGTAAAAGAAACCAAAGATGAGATTATTTCTGATACTGATGATACTGAAAAAGAACTTATAGATATTGATGAGGATCTTTTAGAAGTAAAAACATTTAACCAAGAGGAAATGGAAATACACCTATCAGACTATGAAGGTCAGTTCATTTGGCTAATCTTTTTGACTTTTATTAATTTTAAGTTGGGGAATGATTATCTGAGATAATTTATTTAGTCATATATTTAAATTAGGATGTTTACAATTACCTAAATCCAAAAGTTAAAAGAGACCTCTTGGTCCTGTGTGGCTCAGTTGGTTAAGCATACAACTCTTGGTTTTGGCTCAGTTTGTGGCCTCAGGGCCATTGGCAGGTTCTATGCTTGATGGGCAGTCTGCTCGAGATTCTTTCTGTCCCTTTCCCTGCATAAAATAAACAAATCTTTTTTAAAAAGTGCAATATTTATGAAATGTTGAATGCATTACCTCATAACCTTAATTTACAATTCTTTTGCCTTGGTTATATAACTATCATGGGCCTCTTAATTTTTGTGAACCAATTCTATGAAACTTTCCTTGGAAGTCTTTGATAAAACAGAAACTTTCAGAGCTTTGATTGGAGTTAAACACACTGACATGAGGTCACTCAAGTCTTATCTGGGATTCATTTAATGAAGAGGGGTTATCTCCTGGTGTTTTTATTTTTATTTTTTTTTTTAAAGATTTTATTTATTTATTTGACAGAGAGAGAGAGAGTACAAGCAAGCAGAGAAGCAGGCAGAGAGAGAGGAGGGGAAACAGGCTCCCCCGGTGAGCAGAGAGCCCGACGTGGGGCTCGATCCCAGGATCCTGGGATCATAACCTGAGCCGAAGGCAGAGGCTTTAACCCACTGAGACACCCAGGCACCCCCCTCCTCTCCTGGTGTTTTTTAAAAAACATTTTTATATGTCTGTTGACCATTTGTATGTCTTCTTCAGAGAAATGTCTGTTCATGTCTTCTGCCCTTTTCTTGATTGGATTATTTGTTCTTTAGGTGTTGAGTTTGATAAGTTCTTCAAAGATTTTGGATGCTAGCCCTTTATCTGTAAAGACATTTGCAAATATCTTTTCCCATTCTATGAGTGCTCAATATCATTTGGCATCAGGGAAATACAAATCAAAACCACAATGAGAGACTACCTCACACCAGTCAGAATGGCTAAAATTAACAGGTCAGGAAGCAACAGTGTGGCAAAGATGCAGAGAAAGCAGAACCCTCTTTTACTGTTGGTAGGAATGCAGTCTGTTGTGTAGCCACTCTGGAAAAGAGTATTGAAGTTCCTCAAAAAGATGAAAATAGAGCTACCTTCGACCCAGCAATTGCACTACTAGGTATTTAGCCCTAAGATACAATTGTGGTGATCTGAAGGGGTACCCGCCCTCCAATGTTTATAGCAGCAATGTCCACAATGACCAAACTATGGAAAGAGCCCAGATGTCCATCAACAGATGAATGGATAAAGAAGATATGGTACGCGCGCGCGCACACACACACAATGGAATATTACTCAGCCATTAGAAAGGATGAATACTTAACCATTTACACTGATGTGGATGGAATTGAATGGTATTGTGCTGAGTGAAATAAGTCAATCAGAGAGAGACAATTACCATATGATCTCTCTCATACGTGGAGCCTAAGAAACAAAACAGGATCATGGGAGGCAAGGCGGGGGAATAAAACAAGATGAAATAGAGAGGGAGACAAGCCATAAGAGACTCTCAATCACAGGAGACAAACAGGTTGCTGGTGGGGTTGGGGGGAAGGAGGGTAACTGGGTGATGGACGGTAAGGACAGCATGTGATATAATGAACACTGGGTGTTATATAAGACTGATGAGGGGTGCCTGGGTGGCTTAGTTATTAAGTGTCTGCCTTCAGCTCAGGTCATGATCCCAGGATCCTGGAATCAAGCCCCACATTGGGCTCCCTGCTTAGCAGGAAGCCTGCTTCTTCCTCTCCCACTCCTCCTGCTTGTGTTCCCTCTCTCTATGTCTGTCAAATAAATAAATAAAATCTTTTAAAAAAAAAAGGCTGATGAATCACTGACCTCTACCTCTGAAACTAGTAATACACTATATGTTATTTGAATAGTAGAATGAAAGAAGTAATTAACTATATGTTAATTAACTATATGTTAATTAATTGAATTTAATTTAAAAACTTTTTATAAGGAGGATAGAAAATATTTCTGCCATTATACTTGTTTCCTGTAATATTCCTGAACCTTCTAAAAAGTAAACTGATTTCTTTTCTTTTCTTTTCTTTTTTTTTAAAGATTGTATGTATTTATTTAATAGAGAGGTAGAAAGAGAGAGATGGAGAGAGCATGAACAGCAGGGAAGGGTAGAGAGAAGGAGGGAGAAGCAGACTTCCCCCCCCCTTTGCAAGGAGCAAATGAGGGACTTGATGCCAGGATCCTGGGATCATGACCTGAGCTGAAGGCAGATGCTTAACCAACTGAGCCACCCAGGTGCCCCTAAACTGATTTTTTTCAAATTGTCACTCTTCTCTTTCTCCTTTTTTCCCTATAGAAGGTACCAAAGAGCCTGTTGGAAGTCTTAAAAGTTCCAATATTGCTGTTAACCTGCAGACTTTACCACAGCATTTAGAAGAAGTAAGTCAATAAGTAGTGGATAATGTTATTTAAATTATACTTAAGTGTTTTTATTTAATCATCCAGCCAAGGCTGTTATCTTTTTAAAAATGTGCTGTGGGTTGTAGAGAATATCCAGGCCATGCAGCATTTTTCTTTCACTGAAATTCCATCATTAGTAAGATGTCTAATGATTTCAGGCAATGAAATTTTTATTTCATAAACTGCTATAGTGAATTAACTTAAAATATTAGAGGTATTCTATATGCAAAATGTTTAATTTAGCTGTAGAATAGTTTTTGTACATCTACCACTTTAATGCACTATTTGTGTTCTCAAAACTACACTGCATTTTCAGTTGGAACATGGACATTTCTAACTATTAAAAAAATTCCTTCAAAAGGGATTAGTTTTTCTTGTCTATAGTTGTTTTCAGAACGTACTTATTAATCAGGTAATGATGGATATATGTAATTTACAGGTTATTTTTGAATGTAGGGTAAATAATTTCCACTGACATCATTTATCTCTGTATTTTTATATGCTCAGTTTCTCAGGGTGACAGGCCAAAGGCAGTTCACACAGTTAAAAATCTGATTAGAGCAGTACTGGGAATTCATTTAATGCTTGGTTTTTCACTTACCTTTAGACTGTTTTTACCCAGGTGAGTGGCTAATGTGACACTCAGGACACCTAAGACAATAATACCTATTTATATGACCCCTTTTCTTTTTTGGTACTATTAATTTTAACAGCATTCCACAGGAGAGGTTCAGTGTCCAAGGGAAGAACCACTGGAGTCATGTATGGAGAAAAAATCAACTGAACATAAATGGTAAGGGGGAAAAATAAGGAAGTGATCGTTACTGCCATCTGGGATTCATTTGATGAAGAGGTTATTTTTCTTATAATTTATAATATATGTTTTAAGGTGATTTGTATTCCTAGTGAAATTTAACTTTATAGCAGTGGTAAATGATAATCTTTAGTAAATGTTATAGATGTCTTAATCTTGGTAGAATGAAAGAAGTAATGGTATCTCGAATGCCTTTTGTTCTCCCATCACTATCAGCCTTATCAAAGTAAAATACAGCTGTAAATAGACCAGAGTTTATTCAGCTGCTAATTAGGGAAACACCTTGTCAAACTGACTCCATTTTTCTTGGATCAAATAAAGAACCATTATGAATCACAATTGTATGTGTAATTTTGTTCACTGTTACGGTATATTACTGCACATCATAGGGCTGTTGTACTGGCTAGCATATTATTGCTTCAAGGAGATCCAAAAGCAGTTGTAATCTGTTGCAGGTGGGACATGATTTCTTAATTTTTAGAATTTTTGAAGTTTCAGAATTTTAGAACTAACTTGAATAAGAGAAGCACCATCATTAGGTTTTCTTCCTCTTTTTAATATACAAATTTGTTCATTTCTTCGGACAGTTAACAAAAGAATATTTTAAATGTGATGTGCCTTTACAAATAGATATTTCTATTAAAAAACTAGCCTTTACGGTTTTCAATGTAATAAGGGCTCTCTGTAGTGTTTCTGAACAAAGTGTCTGTTTCTGCCATAGGTGGAATTTGAGGTCACTGCTAACCTCACTTCCCCGTTTTAGATTCTTTTATTTCTGCTGGGCAGTGAACAGGGTTCAAGTTTTATGTTCAGTCATTCAGATGTATTCTTTGCTGTTTGTTTGAATCTGTTACTAATTGCTATGGAGACAAATATAAACAGATTGTAATTATGAGCAAAGCATTGTAGAGGATTAGAGAATGTTTAGACTCTTAGGTGGCTGAGCATTAGATCACCTGTACCTTAGGAAATGTGAAGAATATTTCCTAATCAGTTATCAGTCTTTAATTATAGTATGATCGAAGCCTTTTCAAATCCTGAATACACTGTTCCTTATTCATTTTGTGTAGATTCAAGGTCAGAAATTTCTAGGTAAGTATTTTTGTGTCCTCTAGTATTTTGATATAATCATATTTTATAAGTAGATAATAGAATGAAATGATGCCTATTGTGCCATTTTGAAATAATTCTGAATGTTTTGACTAAAAACTAAGAGCAAAATGAAAGCAACATGAAGCATTGAAAGAGCAATGTAGGTACACTTTTCTGACACCTTTATTATTGGAAGATTTTCCTATAGCAGCTGTGCTTTAGATATACAGAAACTGGTCTGGAATAGTCTTTTTGAAAAAAAAGTGTAGTTGAGCCTTGGACAATATAGTTTTGAGTCACTTGGGTCCCCGTACATACAAAATTTTTTTTGATAACCATAGTTTGGTACTGTAAATGTATTTTTTTCTTATGACTTTCTTAATAACATTTACCTTTCTCTAGCTTACTTTATTGTAAGAATATAGTATGCAGGGGCACCTGGGTGGCTCAGTGGGTTAAGCCTCTGCCTTCAGCTCGGGTCATGATCCCAGGGTCCTGGGATCGAGCTCCACATTGGGCTCTCTGCTCAGCAGGAAGCCTGCTTCCTCCCTCTCTCTCTGCCTGCTTCTCTGCCTACTTGTGATCTCTGTCTGTTAAAAATAAATAAAATCTTTTTTTAAAAAAAAGAATATAGTGTGCAACACATAACAACAAAATATGTTAATTGTTTATAATAGGGTTTCTGGTCATCAGTAGGCCATGAGTAATTAAGTTTTTGGTCTTTTTTTTGATTTTATTTATTTATTTATTTGACAGACAGAGATCACAGTAGGCAGAGAGGCAGGCAGAGAGAGAGGAGGAAGCAGGCTCCCCACTGAGCAGAGAGCCCCATGTGGGGCTCAATCCCAGGACCCTGAGATCATGACCTGAGCCGAAGGCAGAGGCTTAACCCACTGAGCCACCCAGGCACCCCAGTAATTAAGTTTTTAAGGAGTCAAGTTATATGTGGATTTTTGACTGCATGAGGATTAAACCCCCAACCCTCTTGTTTTTCAAGAGTCAACTGTAGTGGATATATTAGAAAGTTGCTTATTTTAGTTCTCTAACAGATTTCTAATAGTGTATGAAATGCTTTTAATTCTCTTACAGAACAGATTCATCCAGTTCTGTCTTTTGAACTTCTTTAACAGAGACTGAACAGGGTGTTTAGTATTTAGAAATCTTGCTGAAATAGAATAACATAGCATAGCCTTACTTTAGAAGAATTCTCCATTATTATAATTTATCTCATTGCTACTTGTTGGAAACAAAGGCCAATAAAGTTGTCTTAAAATAGGCACGTCAAGGGGGAAATGGTGGCTTGTTGGCTCAGTAGGTTAAGCAACTGCCTTTGGCTCAGGTCATGATCTCAGGGTCCTGGGATCTAGCCCACACTGGACTCCTTGCACAGCAGGGAGTCTGCTTCTCCCCCTCTCTCTGCCCCTTCTCTTGCTTTTGCACTCACTCACTCACTCTCAAATAAATAAATAAAATAGTTTTTTAAAAAAACTAGGCAAGTCAGTTGTAATGCCTGTTTTTCATGGATTTGCAATGAGTTTTGTTACTGAGATGGCAAATATTATTGCTGAAAAGGAATGAATATAAACCCAAATAATCTAAATGTGATTTAATATATTCTTTTCTTTTTAGAGACAGTGATCACTTTATTTGGATATAGTAATGGCTGCTCCCTTATTTAGTTTTTGAAATCAGTTTGCTTAGAAAACATTTGAATATCTGCTGTGTCGTCTCCAAACAATCATTTTATTTAAAAAGACCAAAAACTTACTTTGATCTTTAATTTTTATTCCTATATAGACATTTTTTGTTAGGGTTTAATTAAAGATTAGTTTGGAAAAGAAATGTTCATAATACTATTGTTTCACATTTAATGACGATCAACAGGAATTCACACTACCCATCTTAATTTAAACATTTTTTTTAACCCATACTTTCTCTAGTTTTAATTCCATTCTGGATCATTAAGTTTAGTAAAAAAAAAAAAAATACTCCTAGTATAACTCATGAGACTATTGTTGTAGGTTTCAAAGTCAGGTGCTTGCAGGGACCAGGCAAGTCAGATAAACGTGTGAACTATTCTAGGTGGTAACACCACAGGGAGAGGACCGTGGCTAACTAGAGGTTACATCTCCTTTAATAAGACAGCATTCACTTGAGCCCTGTGCTGATAACAAATTTGTCTGGTGGCTAAGGAGTAGAGAGTGATGGGCTTTACAGTTTAAATTTCCTGAAAACTTCCAGAAAGCCTTTAGAAGAAAAAGATGAGATAAAAATATTCAAATTGTAGATATCTGATTTGATTTTTTATTAAGTGTATTATATATATATATGTGCTTCCACCTAGTGCACAGATCTCTGCATTTAAAGATGAATCTTCCTCAGTTCCACCTTTTGTATCAAATGGAGTCAGTGTTGCTTCACAAACACCTGTGCCACCACTGCAGCAGACCCAGAGAAATGAACCCAGGGTACAGTTGCCAGATTCTTCGGATTCTGTTAGGCAGATGCTCCAAGATGAAATGTTTAAATTAGTTCAGGTAAGCACCTCTCCCTATAAACAAGTAAATCTGCATGTGTGATATATATATATAAGGATTTTAAATACGAACAAACTTCCAGAAATGGCCAAGTTGAAATGAAATTGCTGGCTTGGTTTCTCTGCTTTGGGCACTCTTCCTTTGTTATTCAGAGGTTCCTATCTCAAGGGCCTAGGGTCCAGGCTGAGCTACCTACTTCTCAAAGTGACTTCTTACACCTGATCTCTTTGGGATGCAGCGCTGCTCAGGTAAGTCAGGAGGGTGACAGTCAAACCAGATCAGCGGACTGTAGCTCAGAGGTAGCCAAAAATTTTTTTAACACAATCTGTCACGTCATATTTCTTATCTTCAAACTGAACTTTGGCTTGGTTTGAAATTGTCAGCTGCATTTAAAGTACTGTTCGCTTTGAATTTTTTCACCTTTTTCTCAATTGGTTATCCTTCACCACCAATTTTAAGTTATTTCCCTTTTCTATTTTATTTATTAAACATTAATTTCCCTCAAACTTAATCCTCATTCATGTATTCTACACTCACTTTCATATCCTTTTATGTGGTATAATATACCATTTTTATATTGATGCTTGGCACTAATTTTCTCTTTCAACTAAGTGCCCTGATGAGAATACTTTTTCAGCATGTCTCACTGTCTCATGAAACTTACTGAAACTGATTTTATCTTGATTTTTCCCCGTCCCTTCTTACCCTTTTCCATTTAGTAGCGTTAACTATTCTACCAGCTTAAAATTTTGGAAGCATTTCTGAAACTTTTTTTTTCTTTTTTAACCAAGGGACTTTGCTGGTAGCTGCCCTGTATTTTTAACAAATTCTCTGAATAATTCTGATGCACACAAAGAATTGAGAATCACTGTCTTAGAAACATCTTTGCCTTTTTCCCCTACTCTATCCAGTGTTGTTCTGTGCCCTCCTGATTCTTCTGCCCACACTGTCAGTATAGCACTTGCTATTTCTATAGCTAAGCCAGCTTTAGAGTCAGAACTTCATACCTCCAACTGTCTTATAGATGAATTTCCTAAGACATTCTTCTTCAGATGCTCTTTTATTACTGTTACTTTCCTGTTTTAAAATATTCGGTAAATTTCAGGTACCAATTTGTATAATACGAAATCAGTCTTCTTTTCAAAATACAGAGTAAAAGGAGATACACTAAAAATCTCAGTATTAGTTATCTTTGAAGATAAGATAATAAGTGATTTTTATATTCTTTTTTGTGCTTTTTTTTCATAATTAAAGGGAACTTACATTTTATTTTAACCTGCAGTGTTTTTCCACTGGTATGTTTTATTAAGTGCAAATTCTTCTGTTGTGTTTGAAAGACCCACCACCAGCTTTTACATTCCCTCTTTTCCCATCGTACTGTCGTTAAGTCCAGTGGTTCTCAAAGTGTGGTCTCTGGATCAGTAGCATCAGCATCACTTAGATGACAGAAATGTAAATCCTCAGACCTCATCCCAGACCTATTAAAATCAGAAACTCTGGGGATAGGGTTCAGCAAAGAGTGCTTTCACAAGTCCTCCAGGTGATTCTGATTGCATGCTCAAGTTTGCAAACTCCTGTACTTGTCTGTCCTCTCTTCACAGCTGTATTAATTTCCTGTTCCGTCTGAACCAGTGTTTATGCTAGTGGCTCCCATGCTCTTCCACACACTGAAACACCCTGTCGTCTTAAAAAAAATATTAATCCTGGCTTCCATCCCCAGATATTCTGATTTTATTGGTCTGGGTGTGCTCTGGCCAAGGGGATTTCTAAATGCTTCTCAGGTGATTCTGTTGTGCCCCAGTTTGTCAAGCACTGGTAAATGCCTTTGCCTTTCACCTCATCAGCATTACCAGGGGAATTCCTCACTCTTCACCTGTTTGCCAATCTTTCCTTTTTTTCTTTCCTGAAAACCTGATCACAACACACTCATTTTAGGACTTCTTTGATTGTCATTACATTTAATCAGATCACTCCATTATGATCTCTGTGATGTTTATGTAAACTGCTTTATAGATAGTCCCAAGTCTCATTATGAGTCTATATTTCCAGTTGACAGCTCCTTGAAAAAGGGAAGGTATTCTTTTTCTTCTTCTTCTTCTTCTTTTTTTTTTTTTTTTTTTTAAAAATCTCCTAGTTCTGCTTCCTGGGTCTGACATATATTACGGAAGTATGACTGTTAGTGGGATACTCAGATGATAGTTGTTGATTCTTTAGATTTTTTCACTACACTTTCAAATATTTAATTTATATTTTATTCTAGCTGCAACAGATCAACTTCATGAGCCTAATGCAAATAGTAGGATCACCGTTTACTAACTTCCCAGATATACATCAGCATCTACAGCAGCCTCAGCCTGTGCCTTTGGTGGGAAGTCAAGTATCAAATCCTACAAGAGGGAGTAATGATGCTGATGACACCAGTAGAAATTTTAAGGAGAGCTCTTTTATTAAACCACAGTCCAGGGGAGAGGACACCACAGAGCCTGGCAAGAAGAGTCCACATTGCCATAAAGGAATTGTGCAGTCTGATCAAGATAGTAATGGAAATTTACAGGTAATACATTTTAAAGATATCATTAAAGTTGTTCTAGTAGTTCAGTTGTTGGCTTTTTGTTATTTGAGCAAATGATTTTTTTGGCAGTTACTGTGTTCTACCACCTCCAAAACATATTGAACATCATGTACAAAATACGAAGTTTGTAATGTATTCTAAATTTATGGGACACCTTTGGCTCAGGTCATGATCATGGGGTCCTGGGATCGAGCCCCGAGTTGGGCTCTCTGCTCAGCAGGGAGCCTGCTTCTCCCTCTCTGTCT
Organism: Mustela erminea; assembly: GCF_009829155.1. Lineage (NCBI taxonomy): Eukaryota > Metazoa > Chordata > Mammalia > Carnivora > Mustelidae > Mustela > Mustela erminea. The sequence continues at coordinate 135,266,767 of NC_045616.1, forward strand.
TCCTGCTTCTCTACCTACTTGTGATCTTTCCCTCTGTCAAGTAAATAAATAAAATCTTTAAAAATTATAAACTTGTGTAATAGCTTTTTTTTCTCTTCCAGAATGTACCACATGAGAGTGTTCCTTTATGTCAGTTAGAAGACCCGCCTCCCAATACAGGATTAACTCCAGCATCTCAAATCTTACCAGCAACTGCACTGTCTCCAGCTAATGCTGGAAATACTCCCTTCTACCTTCTGTCTCCATCTTCTCCCATTCCGAAGACACCTAGACTTATCCCAGCTGCAAAAAGTTTCAGACCTGGTGATGGTTTTCCTTTGCTTCAGTTTCAGTCTAAGCATGAATTTAAGTCCCTTTCCTTCCATACAGGAAGAGTTCCACAAGTTCCCTTCAGGCTCCTGCCACAGCCAAGAGAGGCATGGGGATTATCTGATTCCTTCCAGCCTCCTTTGCCACAGAGAACAATGCACACCACTTCCATGTCCCATTTGAATTTAAGCCACTGTAATACTGAAGCCATAAAAAAAGCAGTTGAGCAGAAGAAATGGGCAGAACCTATAATTACAGAAATCCCTAAGCATGTGAACTTAGATCAGTGTGTTGGACAAGAAAACTTGACACCTCAACAGGACTCTTCAGTATTTATAAAACCAGGAAAACTACTTGATATTAAGCCAGGGCCCCTTGAGATATCTCCACAGAATTCCTTTGGACTTCCATTATTGCACCTGCAACTTAAACCTCCTTATATAGTTTCCTCTGCCTCAAGAGCATCAGGAACAATTCCCTCAATACCAACCAGAACTGGAGGAGAAGAAAGAAGATACCCAAGACTGTCATTACTTCATTCCTGCCTATCCCCAGAAACTATGGTAATGATTTTTGCAGAGTGATGCAAAAGTAGTCCTGCATTTTTCATACCACAAATACTATACATGAGATGAAAAGCTCTTACACATTTCTTTTTAAAGAACAATGCTTCTAAAAAATTAAAAATAAATAGGAATAATGTTTTTGTTATTGGAAATAACATAAAATTCAGTTTAAAATGGTAATTAGGTATTTTAAAGATTTTAGGTCTATTTTGTACAGCAATACTAGAATTTATGAGGCTTTTTCATAGTAGTATTTCTTCTGTGCAGAGAAGAAATAAGAAGTAAAACAAAATGACCAGTATTCTTATTCATATGGGTCAGGGTATGTATGTGTCTGTTGAGAGAAAGGGAGGGGGCGTGTGTAAGTGTGCACACATGCATGTTTCTAGTAATTGTGATATGATTGCCTTCAAATCTGTTATACTTTAAAACTGCTAAATAGACCCCAGATCTATAAATAGTTGTGTATATTTAAATAATGGTATATTTTTAAAGTACTTAAAAAGATTAAATCTTTATAAACCCACAGAATCCTCTTTAAAGTTGTAAGCTTTGGTTTATGAAATTCATATTATTTAGGCTCTAATCTTGTAAGTCAGTATTACCATCTTAGGAAGGTAATTGAATAATTAATGCTGTGATACACTTTTGATTTTAAGATTTGAAGATGGTACGGGGGAAAGAAATGGTCATTCTTGAGAGGAAGTACTTATCATGCCTTCTTTTATTCTGAACATACTACGAACAGAAAAGAAAAGATTAAAGGTGTGGGAAAGTAGTAGACTTTTTGAGATGGCTTGGGAGAAATTTTATTAGGACGGTATAATGAAGCCCTAAGTTATATTACCGGACATCAGTACTTATTAACATGCTGCTAATCTGTTCCATGCATAATCTCCACTTCTCTGTATACTTCCTATTTGAAAGAATTTTAAGTCAAATGGCAGAAATTATATATTTTATTTATAATTATAAGGAAGATTTTTTTTAATATAGAAAAGAAGAAGATTAGGACTTGTAGCTTAGTTTCTGAACTAAGATGACCCATTTGGCATTTCTAGCCCTCTAAAATCATTTATTCTTCAAGCTTTGGATATTCATCATACTGGGCCAAATTAATTTGTTATCTTGATGTGTTCTATCTCTTGCACATTTTAATTTAATTTGAACAAATGTTTTCTCAGTTTTTATTAACATATTATGTAATTGAGGTTTGTAATCTTAAATTATTATGCTTTATTTCTTATAGTACAAAACCCCACAACTTATTCCCCTTGAAAACCTCCTTGCATTCAAACAAAGCCAAGAGAAACTAACACATAATTTATTTGAACGAGGCGATTCTGGACACCTTCAGCTACTAAATGTCAAAATAGAACCATCTGAAGTGAGACAAGGAAAGGACAGTAAAAAAAGGCAAGTTTTAAGTGAAATTTTATTTGTGAATATCACTTACCTGCAAGTGTCTTATTAGTTAAAATATCCTAGTTATAAAGGTGAAAGTTACCTGGTTCAGCCTCCCAGCCTATACACAATTGCATATTCAATTTTCTTATCAAGTGTCATGCATTTAAACATATATTCTGGGGCATTCTGGGGCGCCTGGGTGGCTCAGTGAATGAAGCCTCTGCCTTCGGCTTAGGTCACGATCTCAGCGTCCTGGAATTGAGCCCCACGTCGGGCTCTCTGCTCAGTGGGAGCCTGCTTCACCCTCTCTCTCTCTGCCTGCTGCTCTGCCTACATGTGATCTCTCTTTCTGTCAAATAAATAAATAAATAAATAAAATCTTTAAAAAAATAAACACATATTCTGATTAGGAAAATTCCTGTACTGTGAGGGAGAAATATTATATTTTACATTTTATTAAGGAATTCTTCACTGGAATCCATAGGCTGGAAGATTCTTTTACATTTTTCTTTTTTTTTCTTTTTAAAATTTTATTTATTTACTTGACAGACAGAGATCACAAGCAGGCAGAGAGGCAAGCAGAGAGAGAGGAAGGGAAGCAGGCTTGCCACTGAGCAGAGAGCCCGATGTGAGGCTTGATCCCAGGATCCCGGGATTATGACCTGAGCCAAAGGCAGAGTTATTAACCCACTGAGGCACCCAGGCACTCCTCTTTTACATTTTTCTATAACATTATAAGCAGTTTTCTTTTTGTAGGACAAATATTTGGTATCTCATACAATAAATAGTCCATGTACTACCTAATGCACTAAAATATTGTTATTCATCTTACCATATCCTCCAGATTCTTACAAAAGAAGCAGGAGGGTAAATGTTGTGAATTGTTTTAGGGCACTAAGAAACATCCATGTAAAAAGTAAGGCTGTGACTTCTTTTTTTTTTTTTTTTAAAGATTTATTTATTTATTTATTTGACAGAAAGAGAGAGAGAAATCACAAGTAGGCAGAGAAGCAGGCAGAGGGGGGAAGCAGGCTCCCTGATGAGCAGAGAGCCTGATACAGAGCTTGATCCTGGGACCCTGAGGACATGACTGGAGCCAAAGGCAGAGGCTTAACTCACTGAGTCACCTAGCGCCCCAAGGCTGTGACTTTTCTTTTTCTTTTTTTTAAATTTTTATTTTTTAAATTTCAGTGTACCAGAATTCATTGTTAATGCACCACACCCAGTGCTCTATGCAATATGTGCCTTCCACAATACCCGCCACCAGGCTCATCCCCTCCAAATCCCCTATCTCCCCCATCCCCCATCCCCTATCTCCCCTCCAAAACTTTCAGTTAATTCCTCAGAGTCCACTGTCTCTCATGATTCATCTCCCCCTCCAATTTCCCCCAACTCCCTTCTTCTCTCCATCTCCCCATGTCCTCCGTGTTATTCCTTATGCTCCACAAATAAGTGAAACCATATGATAATTGACTCTCTCTGCTTGACTTATTTCACTCAGCATAATCTCTTCCAGTCCTGTCCATGTTGATACAAAAGTTGGGTATTCATCCTTTCTGATGGAGGCATAGTACTCCATAGTGTATGGACCACATCTTCTTTATCCATTTATCCGTTGAAGGGCATCTTGGTTCTTTCCACAGTTTGGCAACCATGGCCATTGCTGCTATAAATATTGGGGTACAGATAGCCCTTCTTTTCACGACATCTGTATCTTTGGGGTAAATACCCCGTAGTGCAATTGCAGGGTCATAGGGAAGCTCTATTTTTAATTTCTTGAGGAATCTCCACACTGTTCTCCAAAGTGGCTCACCAACTTGCATTCCCACCAACAGTGTAAGAGGGTTCCCCTTTCTCCACATCCCCTCCAACACATGTTGTTTCCTGTCTTGCTAACTTTGGTCATTCTAACTGGTGTAAGGTGATATCTCAATGTGGTTTTAATTTGAATCTCCCTGATGGCTAGTGATGATGACCATTTTTTTATGTGTCTGATAGCCATTTGTATGTCTTCATTGGAGAAGTGTCTGTTCATGTCTTCTGCCCATTTTTTGACATGATTATTTGTTTTGTGTGTGTTGAGTTTGAGAAGTTCTTTATAGATCCTGGATATCAGCTTTTTGTCTGTGTTGTCATTTGCAAATATCTTCTCCCATTCTGTGGGTTGCCTCTTTGTTTTGTTGACTTGTTTCCTTTGCTGTGCAGAAGCTTTTGATCTTGATGAAGTCCCAAAAGTTCATCTTCACTTTTGTTTCCTTTGCCTTTGGAGACATATCTTGAAAGAAGTTGCTGTGGCTGATATTGAAGAGGTTACTGCCTATGTTCTCCTCTATGATTCTGATGGATTCCTGTCTCATGTTGAGGTCTTTTATCCATTTCGAGTTTATCTTTGTGTATGATGTAAGAGAATGGTTGAGTTTCATTCTTCTATAGATAGCTGTCCAGTTTTCACAGCACCATTTATTGAAGAGACTTGTCTTTTTTCCACTGTGTATTTTTTCCTGCTTTGTTGAAGATTAGTTGACCATAAAGTTAAGGGTCCGTATCTGGGCTCTCTACTCTGTTCCACTGGTCTATGTGTCTGTTTTTGTGCCAGCACCATGCTGTGTTAGTGATCACAGCTTTGTAGTAAAGCTTGAAATCAGGCAACGTGATGCCCCCAGTTTTGTTTTTCTTTTTTTTTTTAATTTTTATTTATTTTAAAATTTCTTTTCAGTGTTCCAGAATTCATTGTATATGCACCACACCCAGTGCTCCATGCAATACGTGCCCTCCATAATACCTACCACCAGGCTCATTCAACCTTCTACCCCCCACCCCTCTAAAACCCTCAGATTGTTTTTCAGTGTCCACAGTCTCTCATGGTTTGCCTCCCCCTCTGATTTCCCCTAACTCCCTTCTCCTCTCCATCTCCTCATGTCCTCCGTGTTATTCCTTATGCTCCACAAATAAGTGAAGCCATATGAAAATTGACTGACTCTGCTTGACTTATTTCACTCAGCATAATCTCCTCCAGTACCATTTGTTTTTCTTTTTCAACATTTCCTTAACAATTCGGGGTCTCTTCTGATTCCATACAAATTTTACGATTGTTTGCTCCAGCTCTTTGAAAAATGCCGGTAGAATTTAGGTATAGACATTTTAACCATGTTTATTCTTCTGATCCATGAGCATGGAATGGTCTTCCATCTTTTTGTGTTCTTCGATTTCTTTCATGAGTGTTCTGTAATTCCTCAAGTACAGATCCTTTACCTCTTTGGTTAGGTTTATTCCCAGGTATCTTATGCCTCTTGGTGCTATAATAAATGGAATCGATTCTCTAATTTCCCTTTCTGTATTTTCATTGTTATTGTATAAGAAAGCAACTGATTTCTGTGCATTGATTTTGTATCTTGCCACATTACTGAATTGCTGTATGAGTTCTAGTCTTTTGGGAGTGGAGTCTTTTGGGTTTTCCATATAAAGTATCATGTCATCTGTGAAGATAGAGAGTTTGACTTCTTCATTGCCAATCTGAATACCTTTTATTTCTCTTTGTTGTCTGATTGCTGTTGCTAGGACTTCTAACACTATGTTGAACAAGAGTGGTGAGAGTGGACATTTTTGTCATGTTCCTGATCTCAGAGGGAAGGCTGTCAGTTTTTCCCCATTGAGGATGATCTTCAAAGTATAGGAATAGAGGGAACATTCCTTAACTTCATAAAATCAATCTATGAAAAGGCTGTGACTTCTGATGAAGAGCATTTATAGTGTTTTACCCATAATGGGTATTCAAAGATGTATTGACTGGTAGATTACTACTGAGTCTAGCAAAAATAGTGTAAGAATTTCGCATTTAGGGGCACCTGTGTGGCTCAGCCAGTTGGGCGTCTGCCTTCAGCTCAGCTTAGGATGCCAGGATCCTGGGATCGAGTCCTGCCCCTTGCCCAGGGGGAGGGAGTCAAACCTTCTTGCTCAGCAGGAGGTCTGTTTCTCCCTCTGCCCCTCCCCTTTCTCATATTATCTCTCCCTCTTTCTCAAATAAATAAAATCTTTTTTAAAAAAATATTTTATTTATTTATTTGATAGAGAGAAAGAGTTCACAAGTAGGCAGAGAGGCAGGCAGAGGGCAGGGGAAGCAAGCTTACTGCTGAGCAGAGAGCCCGATGTGGGGCTCGATCCCAGGACCCACTCAGCCACCCAGGCGCCTGGCAAATAAATAAAATCTTAAAAAAATAATAATAATAATTTCACATTTACAGGCCCTAAAGTCTACTACCAGTGCTCTCTTTCCAGAAATATTTCCTCCTTCCATCTTTGTCAGGTATTCCCTCATCAAAATAAGTATTCTCCTTAGCTTTTTGGGCCCTCTTTCCTCCTTGCTGGGATTTTGCTGAGGTGACTTAAGTGTACTTAACTTCTTCAAAAGGGTGATTGGAGACATCCTGTAGGGCTTCTGGGGGCAGGTCAGAGTCTCCAGAAAGGAGCATTTGAAAATTACTTAACAGGTGTGACTCTGACCTGAGATTCCAGTGACTAACACAGAAAAAGTCAGTTCGCTAGTAGAGGAACTAAAAATAACTTTCATGTGTCCCTGACATTTGCTTCTATTTGCTTGAATACTACCAAAGGATCTTGCTTATTTAATTATATGCCATAGAATAATTTATTGCCATAATTTTGATAACCCTCTCCCTATATAGCATAATATAAGTGAAAAACTGTTACTAAAATAGTAACATGTTTTATTCTTTTTAACAGACAAAGACGACGAGCTGAGAAAGAGCTGCAAGAAAAAAGATCAGAGAAACTGAAGAGAAAACCAAGGGTGGCTTTCCAACCAGAGGGTTCCCTTGTGAATGATAATGATTCAGAAATAGTTATGAAACCCAAGGTACAGAAACAGTATTATACATGCCTCTCTGGTCTGCCTGTACATAGAGTTGGAAATGTCTTTGTGGTTTATCTAGTCTTCTGATTGCTGGAAGCTTCCAGTTATGACCAGGAGAATCTTCACATCATTAAGTACATAAGCCCTGCTGCATTCCTCTTTGGAATAGTGGACATATAGTTGCAAATGTGAAAAGTTTTTGATTTACCTGCCTGTGTGACTTTTTTATGTTTGAAATCACTTCTTGCTTTTTTTGTGACTTCTTAATACATGTCATATAGGTTCTTTGGGTTGCTCCTATTATAGTTTGACCCTTTTTCAATCCCTCCAGCATTTCCCACACACAGGTTTGTTAAGTAACCTATATATTGAAATCAGATCTTTTCAAACATTGCTTCTAAGTTTGGTGACTGTTTACATATTTTTGTGACTGATTAAACACTAACAGTTTTGTTTATAAGGATTTTTTTAAAAAGATTTTTTAATTTATTTGACAGAGGGCATTAGCAGGCGGGGTGGGGGGGTGGGAAGCAGGCTCCCTGCCCAAGCAGAGAGTCCAATGTGGGACTCGATCCCAGGACCCCAGGTTCATGACCCGAGCCAAAGGCAGCGGCTCAACCCACTGAACCACCCAGGCGCCCTGTTTATAAGGATTTTTTAAAAGCATACTGTCTTGAGCCTCAAAGGCATGTCTGGAGGCATTTGCTACCATTGTTGAGTCCCTGAGCAGTTTTGATACAGTGGGGGGACTATTTGAGTGTTAGAGCTGCTCTGCAGCGGAGAAGAGCACACTGTAATTTAGTGACTGCATTAAGTTAGTAATGTTCTTTTTTATTGCTTGGTTTATGAGTTTTGTGAACTTCTTAGTGAAGTTACTTTGATAGAGTAAATAAATATTTATTGAATGGATTCAAGCCTATACATAAACTTTCGACAATCCTTTTAGCTATTTAATTTTTTTTCAAAGTAACGATTGTCTTTGAGTTACAATCATAGAATGATCATTTGGGGATTCATTTAGGAGCAAGAACATCCTGGTTCCCAGCCTTTGGATGACTTCGATATTCCTTTTGGTATGTATAATCATGATTAATGTAGTATCTCAGTTCAAAGTTAAAATCAGTTTTCTAGAATTATGTATGTAAAAATGAGGCTAAATTATTTTAATTTTATCTTCAACAAAATAGAGTGTGTGTGTATGTGTGTGTGTGTTTTGATGTGTTATCTGGTAGAGCAGTGGTTGAAACTATGGCCCACAGGCCAGATCCAGGCCATGCCTGTTTTTGTAAATCAAAAAAAAATTTTATAAAGATTTTATTTATTTATTTGACAGAGAGAGAGATCACAAGTAGGCAGAGAGGCAGGCTCCCCACTGAGCAGAGAGCCCGATATGGGACTCTCTCCCAGGACCCTGAGATCATGACCTGAGCCAAAGGCAGAGGCTTTAACCCACTGAGCCACCCAGGCGGCCCCAGCTCTTAAATTTTTTTGATGACACTCAAATACACATCTACCCTCTCTCATCATTCTTTTCTACTTTCATCTTAGATTTAGCATGTCCAAATTTTATTTTTTTTAAAGATTTTATTTATTTATTAGAGAGGGAGCGAGCCTGAGCAGTGGGGAAGTGGGGGCCAGAGGGGCAGAGAGAGAGAGGGAGAAGCAGGGTTCCCACTGAGCAGGGAGCCGTCAGGGGTCGTCTCTGTTCCAGGACCCTGGGATCATTACCTGAACCAAAGGCAGACATTTAACCGACTGAGCCACCCAGGCATCCCCCACCCCCACCACCTTCCTTGATGCCACTGCCCTGCATCAAGCCTCTGTATGCCTAAACCAAGCAGTTTTTTCCCTAACTGACCTGCTTAGCTTGTACCTCTCAGCTTCCTAACCCATCTGGTATTCTTTCCCATTCACTTGTCTTAAAACCACTTTCTCGGGATGCCTGGGTGGCTCAGTGGGTTAAGCCGCTGCCTTCGCCTTAGGTCATGATCCCAGGGTCATGGGATCGAGTCCCACATTGGGCTCCTTGCTTGGCAGGGAATCTGCTTCTCTCGCTGCCTCTGCCTGCCTCTGTGTCTGCTTGTGTATACTCGCTTGCTCTCTCTCTCTCTTTCTGGCAAATAAATAAAATCTTTAAAAAAAAAAAAAACAAAAAAAACCACTTTCTTTTTCATTCTTAACAGTGTTTTGTTTCGAGTTTTTGCTTTGTGGAGGTAGTACATGTTCACTGGAGAAAATATAAATCAGGAATAGGAAGAATAATAAACTCTTCCCCCCACCCAGAAAAACTCCCATAATTTCTCTGTCTAGAGGTGGCCAGTGTTTTCTTCCAAGGTTTATTTTTTAAATATCTCCACTCATATATATCTGTAAATACATATATATGTAGTTAAATACTCTTATATAAATGTTTTGTTTATTTTTATTTAATATAATGTAATGTTATATATTTAATAATATTTAATATGTATTTAATAATTATATTTTAGTAAATATATGATTAATATGTGTATGTGTCATTTCAAACAACAGTAATTCTCCAATTCTCTGACACCAATTCAGTTCTGACAATAACCTGGAGTTAACACCAATCCCACAGATTAATGGCTCAGTCTCAAAAGACCACTTCAGATATCAGCTACCCCATACACCTGCACATTTGCCCAGTCAACTACATATTCAGGGATTCCCATGACTCACCCTCCAGGTTCACTAATTTGCTACAGTGATTCCAGAATTCAGAGAAGTGCTTCACTTATGATTATACTTTTATTATAAGGGATACAATTCAGGAATAGCCAAATGGAAGAGACGCATAAAGGAAGGTATGGGGGTTGAGGGCACAGTCTTTCCACACCCTCTCTGGGTACGCCACATACCCAGCACATCCCCTTGCTCATCAACCCAGAAGTCCCCTTAACCTCATTGTTTCAGGATTTTTATTGACATTTCATTATATAGGCATGATTGATTGCATCATTAGCCATTGATGATTGAACTGCATCTCCAGCTGCTCTCCATTCCCCAGAGGTAGGGTTGGGGTGAGGCTGATGATGGTTCTGACCCTCTGACCATGTGGCTTTTTACCTCTGGTGACCAGCACCTATCCTGAAGCTATCTAGGGGCCTTTCAAGAGTCACCTCATTAAGCATAAATTCAGATATGATCAAAAGGGTCATAACATGAATAATGACAGGAATTTACTCAGGAAATTCCAAAGATTTAAGGAACTCTGTGCTTACAACCAAGGATGAAGACCAAATATATATATATATATAATTATACTATAATGTGCCATAATTGATAATCTCTTATGCTACTTTGTTGTCCTGGATGGTCTCCCAGGAAAATTCACATCTAAACCCAAACTCCCATAATAGACTTTGGACTTCGATTCTATTTGCGTTAAACTTTTCTACCTAAGTGGAAATTACCTCAAGGGCAGCATGTGCTGTCCGAATTTGATGTCTGTTCCCCAACAGCTGCTTTGTTCTCTCATTCTCCATCCCCACTGGTGTCACCACCAACTCAACACCAAAACATAGGTTAACTGAATTCTGCCTTCTCCCACCTCATCTAGACAATAACCAGATCTTGTCTGTTTTACTTCCACTGAAATTTGTAAATTTATCATCTCTCCTCCATTTTCACCATTACTGAAGTTCTGATCTGAACCGTGACAGCAGCCTCATCTGTCTGGAGCCACTTGAATCTGCATTCCATATACTGGCAGGGGTGGTTTTTCTTGACCATCAACCTGACCATATCATTTTCTTGTTTAACATTTTCTACTGGATCTTCATCAGCCAGAAGAACATTTAGTTTTCTAGGTTGGACATACAGAATTCTCCACAATTTTGGTTTTGATTTCACTGAGCTGCCTTTGGGAGTTAACGTAGACAGCACCTCATTCAGAAATTCCATTTTTATAACATCTTGGCACCCCATGCCTTACCTCTCTTGAGTTAGGTGCTCTGCTGTTGGACTCCAGATAATATGTTGGCTTCTCAGTGATTACTTTCAATGTTTTGTTGTTATGTTTAAGAAATGCTACAAGAGGATATTAATACTTCAGCTGGATTGCACTTTATGGCCTCTGTGAGAAAGAAAGCTGTAGAATGTCAGGATGCAAGTACAAATACAGACCCAGGTAAAATGCTATTTTACCTTAATTTTAACATTCATATGTTTTGTGCAATATTTAACATATCTGGACTTTTTATTCAAAATAATGATTTAATATGAATTTTAGTTAAGTGATAATAGTTACTCCTCCCAAGTTCTTATCCTCAACCTTGGTATATACTTCACAAATTTTAAACTTTAAGTTGAATTTATGATAATTTAATTAAAACGTAATAGAAATTTTTGTTCAAAATACCATGGACTACATCCATGTTTTAAATTTGGGTTCTCTATGCCATTAATTGCCTTCACTGGGATTTCATGCCTAAGACCAAGAAGCCTGGAGCTATGGCTGTTGAAGTTATTTAGGAAGAGGACTAGATTGGGTTGGTATGGGAAGGGCACATGTAACTGTGTCCAAGAACAGAGGAAATAAAATTTGAAGGAACTGTTATTTGGAATTTTGCCTGAAAGACTTCCTTATTCATGTAAGTACTCTGACCTTTGTGTTGTAGAAATTCTTTTCTATGATATTTAGGAAACAGTTGCTTTCAACTATGTTCAGAACCTTCAAGTGCTTTTCTTAAATCTCTAATTTTATATTATTTAAAAATAGTATTTATTGATATGGTTTCAAAATAATATCATTATAGAATATTTGAATAATATAGCAAAGCTATGAAGAAGATGAAATTAACTATAATCATATCACTTAGAATTAATGTGTTTTTAAAAGATTTTAGGGGGTGGGGCAGAGAGAGAGGAACTCAAACAGACCCTATGCTGAGTGTGGAGCCCAGTATGCAGCTTGATCCTTCGACCCCAAGATCACAGCCCATGCCAGAACTGAGAGTCAGATGCTTAACCAGCAGTGCCACCAGGCTACCCTAGAAGTAACAATTTGATGATTTTTCTTTCAGTCTTCTCTTGCATATTTTACATAATTGGTTTTTTTTTTATGATTTTATTTATTTATTTGACAGACAGAGATCACAAGTAGGCGGAGAGGCAGGCAGAGAGAGAGAGTAGGGGAAACAGACTCCCCGCTGAGCAGAGAGCCCTATGCAGGCTCTGGGATCCCAGGACCCTGGGATTATGACCTGAGCTGAAGGCAGAGGCTTTAACCCACAGAGCCACCCAGGCACCCCCATTTTACATAGTTTGATACAGTATATGGTGTCTTGCCTCACTATCCGTACTTTAATCTTCCAAATAGTATTCCTTTCTTCCCTGAGAATTTAGCCCTTCATGGGTCCCAGTGTTTGCTTTTGCGTAGCAATCTTTGGATACTCTCTAGTTAGACTGTGTCTTTAACATATTGCATTATTTATTTACATAGTATAGTTTATACATATGTAGTATATATGTGTAGGTAGCATATATATTGTAGTACATACTTAACATTACAGTATAGTATTTATATTATACTCTACTTACCTTATAGTATATGTTTGCAATACTGTCAATATTTTATCTGATATGGTCAGTATTGCATATGTACACAAACTAATTAGTTAAATGAATTTTAATTAAGTGATGTTTAAAATGCTTTATATTTAATTTATATATTAATATATTTAATTTATATTTAATAATCCTAGATGCATAGTTATTCAGACTTGTTTAGTGTTTGGGAGTATTAGATGGGCTGGTCTGGGACACCTTTTTTCCACCTTTAAAAAAGGTATCTGTGCAGTACATTTATAAGAATGGATTGGATTTGGAAAACAAAATTTACCTATATTGTGTATCCTTTGCTTTCACTTTGATTTCTGTTTATGTCATACATTTCCCTGTGTCATCAAAAAGTACTTGGTAAACATATTCCTTCTTCCAGTTGTGACAAAAAATATTTACCTAATTTTTTAGTGTTGAGTGCATTAGGTGGTTTCCAGTATTTTTCTGTATCTTTCAGTATCTTTCCACATGTGAGCCTTTGTTTTGGTTACCACTGTGATTTAGCTAATTCTTTTATCTTTACCCATTTAATATGTCATAAAAAGGCATCTCATTATTTAGTTTTTGTTTTTATCTGAATGAGGTTAGCCTACAGAAGATGTTTTTGATGCAAATGGTGCATATGTATTTGAGAAACATTCTTATAAGAAAAAACCTTTGAAAAAGCCTTGGAGGTACTTTACTGCTAGATAGTCTTCGAGACTTGGCAGCCTGTTTGCCAGAAGTCTGTTATCATCCAGGTAATCAGGCCCAGGATGAACAATAATAAAATCATAAATTAGCACTAATTTTTAAAAATTAAATTTTTAAGTGGTCAATCTACTTTACTACCTTTAAACACAATATCTAAAAATCGCATTCATACATTTAATTTTTTCTGTTTGTGAAATTCTTTTTTGTTTTCTTTTTTTGCCTCAACTCTTACAACTGACTACAAGATAAAAAAGCTACTTCTGAAGAAGTTGTTTCTGAATGTGGTAAAAATCAACAAATCATTTCTTCCATATCAGGTGTGCTTTTTTTCTTTTTTTTTTCCTGAGAATAACATTACTAATTAAAGACTGTTCTGATGACCAAACAAGAGTTACCACCATCCATAAAAAAGCAATAAAACCCATCAATTGATTGAATAGAGATAGAATGATAATTTAAGTATTTTCACTTTCCTTTTTTCTAGTTTCTGGGTTGTTACATGGTTTAAATTCAAGCCTTGGTACCGAGTTTCCAGTGTTCAATATAATAAGAAATTATATTTTGCATATGAAATTTGAAAGTAATGTTTTATTAAAAATAAAATGCTAGGAACTATTCTAGTTTGGAATATTGGTGAAGTTTAGTGGGGTAAAGTTTGGAGCCGATGACCTAAGAAAGAATTCTTGAAACATCTTTGGTGCAAAATAGTGGTTTAATAAAGCATGAGGACAGGACCCGTGGGCAGAAAGAGCTGCTGCCTCAGGGTTGTGAGAGGGGTGGCTTATTATATATTATGGGGTTGTGGGAGGTAAGGAAAAACTGAGGTCTTTTGTATGTTAAAGAAAATTCACAGGATACAGGAGGCCTTGCCACTGTCAAGTTAAAGTTGTTTTCCCTCTAGCAAGGCATTAATAGGAAGATAGTTGGGAACTTCCTGGAGGATCACTCTGCCTTCTTCCAGTATCTGTCAATGGGCTGCAGCTTATAATGATATTATATCTACATTTCCTCCTGCAAGCTAGGCCATTGATAAAAATGCTTCATTTCTGTAAATTGCTGACATTTATAAACTGAGGGAGACTCAGTTCTTGCAGGATTGTGATCTCTACAAGTTAGCTATTTGTTTTTCCTTTCCTTAGCTTTAGGGTGGCCAAGAGTACATGAGGAATGTCACTTATATCCCATGGGGGGGGTGTTGTGGGGTGTCCGCTTCTGCTTTGTCCCCAGCTTTCCATCTTTTCCCTCATCACTAGGGCAAAAGGCACAGAGACCATTTGCTGACGTATTGTGATAGGCTTCTTTAGTGTACTTTTGAATAAGAAGCTAATGACTTTTATAAAATTTAGATGTTAGACATTTTTTAATGTTTAATGGTAAAATTAAGCTATGGGCTCTGCGAATATACTAGAAACTACTGAATACTGAGTTGTGCCATTCTATTCTATTCTATTCTGTTTCTTTTATTTCATGAAGGGTGCACACCCTAGCAGGGGGATGGGGAGGGGTAGAGTGAGGGGAAGAGAGAGAATCTAAAGCAGCCTCCATGCCCAGCACGGAGCCTGATTTGGGGCTCCATCTCATGACCCAGAGAGCATAACCTTGTTGCGGAAGTTCGAAGGCATCGGAGAAGCTCAAGTAGCACACAGAGAACTGGGAGAACAACTGGGAGAGCTTTATTAACACCAGTGGGCTCAGTGGGATCACTCCCAAAGTCTGAGCACCCAGCCTTTATTGGGACAGATATTTATAGGCAAACTAGGGATTTTTCATGGTTTCGCACAGCTGATTGGCTCGGGGTCACGAGGTAGTTCTTAAAGCTATGCGGAAGTGACTTGGTGGAGAAGTGCCAAGTCATCCTCAGTGGCTCCTCATCTCAGTGAGGTGGCCATTTTGGGCTTTTCCACCTCAACCTGAGCAGAAATCAAAAGTCAGTTGCTCAACAAACTGAGTCACCCAGAATTGTGCCCTTTTAAAGGGTCTAAATTATATCTCAATATATCTGTTAAAACAAATGAGTAACAAGAAAAAGCGTTGACAGTAAAAAAACAAATTAATTATAGGTTAATTTCCTAAACAGGTTTTCTTGCAATCTCCTAAACAAACATGACTTAATATATCTGAAATGGAAATAGGAAATTACAGCATTTTCCTTTTTCTTTTTTTCCTTCTTTCTTCTCATGGGGCTTGAGATCACAACCCTGAGACCAAGACTTGCGCTGAAATCAATAGTCGAACACTTAACTGACTGAGCCACCTAGGAAATTAACAGCATTTTCTTGACATGACTTAGATACTTTATTATCCCCATGAATCATTTATATGAGAAAAGCAATAATCAGTCTCTATTCAACTATGAATTACTTTACAGTAAATTGTTTTTAGAATAGAATAGAATTTATTTATACCTGTGAAACTTCTTAGATTTTTTTTAAAAGATTTTATTTCTAAGTAATCTCTTCACCCAAAGTGGGGCCCAAACTCAGAATCCTGAGATCGAGAGCCACACACTCCACAGACTGAGCTAGCTAGGCACCTCCTACTTAGATTTTTAACAAAAAAATTTATGTTGCTTGTTGCTGACTTGTTATAAATGCTAATGACTTGGAGCTATTTACAGATTTTTTTTATATTCCTGATTTTTTAATTTTCTTAATCTTCAGAACATGAACCTTTGAATGTTCCTCAAGTGTTGGCTCCCGACGTATGTCTAAATCTCAAACTTCACACTGAAATATCAGAGGAACCTTCATCACCTTCACCGTCTGGTCTGGTACTAAATTTGATATTTCTATTCAGAGGTTATAATAATACATTTGCTAAAATTTATTATGGTCATCTGCATCATTTAATTGTATAGATGAAATGAGGCTAAAATGGCATCTATGTAGCTTTGTTGGAAAGATCAAAAAATTAAGATTTAAATACTATGCCCCAAAGTATTGTAAACTAAGACCATAACACATACTTCCTGCAGTTTTCCCTAAGTTAGGGAAATATATAAGCTCATATAAGCTCTTTTTGCCTTTAAAATTAATTATTATTATTATTATTATTTTATTTATTTATTTATTTTTTACAAGAGTGGATGGTGCAGACTGGTTGTACAGAGTAAAAAGAATATAACCCTCTTTGATTTTACGTGTTTTGTTTCAGGTTAGAAACACTTACATAAATGTGATTGATATTAAAGCTGATGATCTACAGGAACTGCCTGTTAAAGAGGGACCTTCAAATGATACTATTACCAAACAGCCAAGTGATCACCTGGAGATCCCATCTTCTGCAGAGTTACATTATATGGCAGCTTCAGTTATAAATACTGTTCCCTTGCACACTGTTAAGACTGAAGGTAATAATTTTTTTTGTTTTTAAGTAGATTAAAAACACTTTAAAAATTCTATAATATAACATTTTTACCCCTTCTTAAGTCTCTTAGCTCTTTTCCTGCGAACCCACTATATCTTTGGATGTTTATATTCACATTTAGGAATGTTCTTTTGTGGGGGAGGGCAGAGGAAGAGGGAGAGAGAATCTTAAGCAGACTCCATGCCCAGCGTAGAGCCTGATGTGGGGCTTGATCTTACGACCCTGAGATCCTGAACTGAGCCACAATCAAGAGTTGGAGGCTTAACTGAATGGGCTACCTGGTCCCCCTAGAAATGTTCTATTAATCTTCTAACTACCTTGTTTAGAATCATTCTTTTTATGCTTTTCATATTCTTGATAGAGTCAGCCAATTCCACTATGGATTTATTTTTTAAATCTGCAAAAATGTCTCCACCCTGTCTGGATGAAGGAAGCTGGAGAGCAGGCAGTACAGAGGTGAAGAACCCTGGGATTGCCTCACCTATACCATCAGAATTACAGCAGGACAAAGGTGAATACCCTAAATGTCTAACATGACTCTCACATTTTCTCCAAATTACTGATATATAGAAATGAGTTCTAAAACTTGGTAATTGCAAAAGAAACCAGGAAAAGTTTTTTCCTTTGCTAAGAAGAGTGTGGTCAGATAGTTAAATTAGGTAGCGTCATGGTTCCAAAGCTGGGGCCCCTGGGTATTCCGCGAGGAGACTACAGATCTATTTGTACATAGGTCTTTTCTTAATTGAGGAGGCTAAAAATAAACATCCTATGGGATGTCATGAGTGCTTTGGTATTAAAAAGGAATTCTCATATTTAAAAAAAGTGGGTGATTCTAGAATAGCACGTAGAAAATACACAGGTATTTAGCCAACAGTAAAATATTATAAGTAAAATACTCAGTTTTAGAATTATAAATTAGGTTGCATTATTATAAAATATTTGCAAGATTTAGAAGAATATTTTTCCAAAACCTAAAGTTATTACATCCTATGAATGATTAGATTACTCTTCTTTTTTTTTTTTTTTTTTTTTAAAGATTTTATTTATTTTTCAGAGACAGAGGGAGAGAGCGCGGGCGAGCACAGGCAGACAGAGAGGCAGGCAGAGGCAGAGGGAGAAGCAGGCTCCCTGCCGAGCAAGGAGCCCGATGTGGGACTCGATCCCAGGACCCTGGGATCATGACCTGAGCCGAAGGCAGCTGCTTAACCAACTGAGCCACCCAGGCGTCCCAGATTACTCTTCTTTTTGAAAAAGATTTTATTTATTCATTTGATATAGAGAGATATAGGGAAAGAACTTGAGCAGGAGAAGAGGCAGAGGGAGAGGAAGAAGCAGACTCTGCTGAGCCAGGAGCCCAACACAGGGCTCGATCCCAGGATCTGGAGATCATGACCTGAGCCGAAGGCAGATGGCCAAACATCTGAGCCACCCATGTGCCCTGAATAGATTAAGCTTAATAAGCCATCAGATTTCTTCCAATTGAAAGCCAGTATGTCTTCTGGGTTCCACAGGTCCTGGGAAGGACACCCAGCCTTGGGGTTTTCAGATGCTTGGGGTCAGAGTCCAGCCCTGTCTGCTAATTGTATATCAACAGTGGGCACTCAGGAGATGTGAAGGTGTAGGGAACGGATGGGTAGCAGGGAAACCTCACCTTAGGATGTGTTAGGGCATGTCTGTTATAGCTGTGTATACCAATAAGTGCCAGAATTTCAGATTTTGAAGCCTTGGCCCATTCTCTTTCCTGTTATGGGGCTGTTTGGTGCATGGGTATTGAAGGGAGAATGTATGAGACTAACAAGTCTTTTAGGCTGGGAAAGTGTGTGGGAAATGAAAAGAGCTTGACTTCTAGATTCAAGTAGAACAGACCTGGGTTTTGGTCCCAACTCTATCACTCCATAGTTTGGATACTTCTTGCAAGTATATTAACTTTATCTGATCCTTACTTATATCTCTGTGGGACAACTTCATAGAGTTGTCATGTGGGTTACATCTAGCCAAATGTCTGTGGGCTCCCTGGGCTGTGCAGTCAGTTGAGCATCTGACTCTTGGTTTCGGCTCAGGTCATGATCTCAGGGTCAAGGGATCGAGCCCTGTGTGGGGCTCTGCACTCAGTGCAGACTCTGCTTAAATACTCTCTTCATCTCCTGTCCCTGCTCCCCACACTCTCTCTCTTGTTCTCTCCCTTTATCTAAAATAAATAAATCTTTTTAAAAAATGCCTATGGGCTAGTTTCCCTTCATTTTCACACCAGTCAACTTTTGAAATTCTGCCATACTGGAACCAGATCCATCTCTCCATGACCCCTGAATATCTTTGGCCAGCATTTTAAGTGACCATAAGCTAGCTACAGGTTAATTTCCTTCATTAGATCAAGTCTATTCAATGTTTTGGAAGATCATTCTCTAGGGAGACTGGTTACAAATATATGTCAGTGTCCCTTATTAAAGAGAACAACTTTAAAATGCCAGTTTAAAAAGATGTGTTTCATATTTTGAAAATAAATTCCATTATGGTATTTACATAATATACCATAAAGATTCAGAATCTTGTTACATAATAGAGTTGAATGGGATTTGTATTATAGAAAAAGGTTGGGAGAAGGAGGGACAGATTCCCTAGGTATTTAAAACAAAAGCAAGACAAATAATAAATTCCTACCTTTAGTGATACTTGCTCACCATTTTGAATGATAGTAGTTTCCTATTTTAGAAACTATCTCCAATAGGAATGCGTTCAGCTATTAATAGCAAGCAGAGCTTTGCTGGCCAGAGGAAGAATTTTTCATCAGTGGAGCTCAGTATTTAACCCTTTAGGTGATTTTTCCTTTTTTTTCTCCCCCTATTAGTCAGTGGGAATAGAGCAGATTCTCCAAAGAAAGGGAAGCTATTTTCATTATGTAGGTAGACCATTCTGGATTTTGAACATGTCCAGCTCTTTTGCCAAATTTTCTCCTTGAAGTTTGTATACAAAATTCTCTCCTGAGAATGACTAAGGGAGATACTTCAGGCTCCCGAAAACAGGAAGGACAGATGGTAAAGTACTGTGAGAGTCAAGCTGAAAAAGGTAAGGCCAAGCGTACCTGACGAGCGTGATCAGTAGAGCATGTGACTCTTGATCTTGGAGTCGTGAGTTTGAGCCCCTTGGGTGTAGAGATTCCTTAAAAAAAAAAAAAAAAGGTAAAGCCAGAACAGTTAGTGGAAAGTGATACAGTGGCCATTGCCTGCATCGCAGTTTGACATTATCCTGTCATGGGAAACCTCACACTAGACTGGGACTGAAAGGTAAGAAGCACTACCTACACTTGTTTAGTGAGTCACATTTTTCAGAGTATTTTATTGCACAATTCAGTCTTCACAAAGCCTCTCTAAATTAGGTAGGTCAGGCATCATACTCCTCATTTGACCAACTAGTCAATAAACAATCAAGGACCAGATCTTGGAACTTAAGAAGAGTGTAATTAATATCGGGCTCTCTGCCTGGGCACTCACCTCGGGGAGGAAAGGAAGGCATAGAAGCAGAGGATTATGATACAGCATGGGAAGTGCTTTCGAGGTGGTATGGATGAGATTCTTGGGAAATGCAGCATCTACTCCATCTCTAGGGAGGATGGGACATTTATCCCCATTTATTCCACTGAGACACCTCAGTGGAATCTTTTTTTTTTTTTTTAAAGATTTTATTTATTATTTATTTGACAGAGAGAGATCACAAGTAGGCAGAGAGGCAGGCAGAGAGAGAGAGGAGGAAGCAGGATCCCTGCTGAGCAGAGAGCCCGATGCGGGACTCGATCCCAGGATCCTGGGATCATGACCTGAGCTGAAGGCAGCGGCTTAACCCACTGAACCACCCAGGCGCCCACCTCAGTGGAATCTTAAGGGGAAGTGGGACTTAGAGAAAGGTCACACAGAGTGAGAGACTAAATTGTGCAGTGATGTGGAGGTTCGATGGAGCCTGCAGAGGCTGAGAGAATTAAAGTTTGCTTGGAGGCAGTGAAGTGGTTTTGTTTGTTTGTTTAAGACAGCAATAGATGAGCTAGAGAGGGAGACAGAGGAAAGACTGAATGGCATTGTCCTTATACTGAGGCCTTTGAACTTTTACGATGAGATATTAGAGAAACACTGAAGAATTTGAGGTGGGAAAGGAACAAAATCACATTTGTGTTTTAAAAGATCCGTGTGGAAGGTGGACTAAATAGGGGTAAAATAGAGATAGAGATGTTGTTTGGGGTCCAGCTATTGTGAAAGCTTCAGCTAACCAATGGTAATAGGAATGGAGATTTTGGTTGGTAATCATCAATATTTGGTGTTACTTTGGATCTGAAGGAAAGAGAAGAACCTTGAATGATTCTCTGGCTTAGGAACACATTGAATGAGAACTACTAACTGAACTGGGGAATCCGGAAGTGGGAGAAAGTTGGAGGGACAGAGTGATGAATTTCAGTTGATAGGCTTTAGGAACAACCTAAATGAGATACCCAGGACATAGGTGGATTTAAGGGCTGGCGCTCATGAAGATGCCATGTGAATCTGAGAGTCATCTGTGCATTGGTGACACCACCCAGGGAGAATACGTAAGTGAGAAGTGAGCTGAGACTGACACCCTGGAAGTGCTGATGGGTCGGGCGGGGGGGTGGGTGGTGAAGAGTAAAATGACAAGACAATGAAGAAGGAAGAGCAATAGGGGGAGGAGGAGACCCAGAGCCTGGAAAAAGAACACATTTTTAAAAGCGTTTGAGGGGTGCATGGGTGGCTCAGTCATAGGGCATCTGCCTTTGGCTCAGGTCATGATCCCAGGGTCCTAGAATCAAGCTCTACCTCAGGTTCCCTGCTCAGCAGGAAGCCTGCTTCTCCCTCTCTCTCTCCCCTGGCTTGTGTTCCTTCTCTCATTCTCTCTCTGTCAAATAAATATAAAAATCTTAAAAAAAAAAAAAAAGTTTCAAATTTGGAACAAGGATCAATTGAGTTTAATAGTTGGGAGGGTCATTGGCTTCGATACTGGTCTTGGGAGGTTTAATGATAGCTTGAGATCCCACGTAGAGTTGGTAGTGGCCCACAGTAGGCCTAGCTTTTACTATGTGACATTGGTGGTTTTCAAGTAGAGTTTTAAAACAGTCAAAAATAGGGGCACCTTGGTGGCTCAGTCAGTTAAGTGTCTGACTCTTGATTTCTGCCCAGGTCATAATCTCAGGGTCCTGAAATCAAGCCCTACACTGGTCTCTGTGCTCAGTGGGAAGTCTGCATGAGATTTTCTCCCTCTGCCTCTCCCTTCATGCTCTCTCTCTCTCTCACTCACTTTCAAAATGAATAAGCAAATCTTTAAAATAAATAAAAAGTAAAAAATATTAAATAATGTTGCTTTTTAATGAAGTATGTTTTTATTGCAGAGGGTAAAGTATCATTCAAACTGCCTTGTGTGTGGAGTTTTGTGGTAATAGCAACACTGTTATGTATTCTTATCTTACAACAGACAGCTCTCTGAAGTCGAGAAGCTGAAGTGTTATTTCTGAGTGTATTGAAACAGATTTGGAAGGGAAGGTTATTTTGACTTAAAATGCGGTCTTGAAAAAAATTAGATCATCAGCATTTACTTCTCCCTTAATTCTACTGAATTCTAATATTGATTACCTTTATTAATATTTAGATATGCTAAAGCCAGATTTTCAAGTCAAAAAACAGAACTTGAAGTCAGCTGCTGCCGAGGATGACCCGCCATGGGAGCTCCTGCAGGATGTGTCTGCAGCTCGCCGCCTAGAGCATCTCACATCTAAGCTTCAGGAAATTGATGAACAGCTGTTAGCAATACAGAACATTGCTGAAAACATAGAGCAGGATTGCCCCAGATACAAACTGCTAGATCGACATTGTGATAAGGTAGACTGTCTTTATTTTAGCTATTCGTTTGTTACTGAGTTATTAGATTTGGAATTTGATGTGATTTTAGACATTTGGTTTTTCAATATAATAGGGGTTTTTTTTTAAGCTAGGGTTTCTCAACCTCAGCATTATTGATACTTGGACCAGATAATTCTTTGTTGTGGAAGACTTGTCATGTGCACTGTAGGATTTTTTTTTAAGATTTTATTTATTTGACAGGGATATTTGATAGCATCCCTAATCTTTACCTGCTAGCTTTGCTGTAATAATAAAACAATGTCTTCAGGCATGGCCAAATGTTCTCTGGGGAGCAAGATAGCCCCCAGTTGACAACCACTGCCTTAAACTTCTAAGAAGTGAACCAGTGCTTCCTACCAGGAAAAGAAATATATGAGTTAGAAAACAAGAATGTGGTTTTAAATGAACCCTGCTCATAATTGAGTATCATTTTCTTCAGCAGGACTTTTTTAACTTTATAAAATTCTGTTGTCTTTATATTTAGAATTCTCAGTTTCTTTTAAATATTTTATACAATGGGAATAGTAGTCCTTAGACATTTTCTGTATCTTTAAAAAATACGTATAAGAATGAGATTATTTATGTGTATTGATATATCACGGTAGTTAGACAAATAGGAAGTCTCAAATATGAATTAATTATTTTTCACAAACTCTTTTTTTAGGAAATAAAATTTACATAAAATTAAGATTAGGGAACAAACAGTAAAAATACCTTGAATGTGTTAAAGCTTTATATTGGGAAATGCAAATTGGTCTGCAGGATAAAAATTTCATCATTGACTTTCCTAATAAATATTCTAGGTTGCTAGCTGGCTGATATTTTAAAAGATGCGTTTATTAGGTTTATAGTACTTCTTTAATTCAAACATTTAGCACATATTAAAAAGTTAAGATTAAACAAGTGAAATCACAAAGAAAAAACATGAGGTGGGACTACTATTAAGTAATGATATTATGATGTTTATTTAATTGTGTCCTTTTTGTTGTTTTTAATCCAGACTTAGATCTAGCACTTCAAAATAAGTGTTAAGTGTTAGAGTCATCTTTGGAACTCCTTATTCCAAGGAATCACTTTCAAAATGGCCTTGTGTTCTTGTATATTAAGCATATCCAGAGCCAAATATGTCTTGATCCTGGCTTGCTCCAGAGTCCCAAGAATGGTTTTTTCATCAATAAACATTTATTAAGCTTCTGCTAAGTTTTGGGAATAGAAAGATAAATAAGACATACATAGTCATTACTCTCAAGCAGCTTAGAATCTAACAAAAGAAGATAGCTGTATATACCAGTAAAAACATATGAACAGGGTGCGGTGAGAACACAGGTACACAGGACAGGTTGTGGCTGGACAGGGAAGCTATAGCATCAGTGATGCCTTTATAGAGGTGACTCTGGAGTTGGTAATGAATTGATATTCACCAGTTAGGTAAGGAAAAGCTGATGAAACATTGCGAGGTAGAGGTTGATGATACTGGGCTTTAGGACATCTGGCAGTAAAGGTAGGTAAGGGTAGATAAGTGATGATGGAAAGTATTGTTTGCTATGTCAAGTGATTAGGGTTTTTTTCTATACTATAAATAGGCAGGAGGGAACCACTGAAGAATTTTGGGCAGTGAAGTGGTGTGATCAGATGCTCTGGCAACAGCAGCGGAGATGGCAGATTGGAGAGGTTAAGCCTGAGGACAGGGAGGTGGTTGGGTCACAATGGTTCTAAACTGGCTGCTCTTTAGAGTCATCTTGGGAGCTTGTTAGAAATACAGAGTTGTGGGGCGCCTGGGTGGCTCAGTGGGTTAAGCTGCTGCCTTCGGCTCAGGTCATGATCTCAGGGTCCTGGGATCGAGTCCCATATCGGGCTCTCTGCTCAGCGGGGAGCCTGCTTCCCTCCCTCTCTCTCTCTGCCTGCCTCTCTACTTACTTGTGATCTCTCTCTCTCTCTTTCTGTCAAATAAATAAATAAATAATCTTTAAAAAAAAAAAAAAAAAAAGAAAGAAAAGAAATATAGAGCTGTGGGCCCAAACCCTGAGATTCTGATTTTAAGTAATTCTTTGGTGGGACCCAGTAATTTGTGTAATTAATATGCTTCGTGAATGACTCTTATGCAGCTAGCTGTATACTGCATTTACTGATTGATGTTTGGGACTCACTGTATACCAAGCTAAGAAGTAATGATAACCTGAACTTTAGGATTGGAGTTGGAAAAGGATGTAGCAGGACTCAGAGGGTGATTGGCTCTGAAAATGTGAAAAAGAATAGTTTCACAGTGGTATCTAAATTTTGAGCCTGGGTAAATGGTGGAGTCACTTTCCAAACCAGGGAAGAAGAAGACCGTGTGTTTTGGGGGAAGAGAAGCACAGTGATTTTGGTCAGAAACATCTTAAATTTGGAGTATAAGATTAGTAGCAGTTGGATATATGCTTCTGGAGCTTAGAAGCTAGAGTTGGGTTGATGGTACAGATTTTTAGACTCCTTACAAGGAAGTTCAAATCATAAGAGGGCTCTCACCCAAGGAGTATACACTGAATGAGGAGAAAAAGAGGGTAAAGGACAGAATTCTGTGGATGCATGAACTTTTAAAGATGACTCGACAATAAAGCTTGAGAAGGAGCATTCTGAAGTAGTTAAGAGACTCAGGAGAAAGCAAAGCAAAGAAAGAGTCTCATGGAATTTCCACAGGGGAGATGTAAAGATGGTGGAGGAGTAGGGGACCCTGTTTCAACCTGTCCTCTAAACTGAGCTAGATATCTACCAGATCATTCTAAACACCCATGAAATCACCCTGTGGTGTAAGAAGATATATCTGGAGCTCTACAAGCTGAATATCTCAAGCGGGGAACTTTGATTGGTAGCAGTGGGGAAAGGACGTTAGGACAGCCCCCCAGATTGAAACCTAGAGCTGCAGGGATGCACGTGCGAACCGGGGGCGACTAGTGGTTTTAGAAGCACAAAAAGCAGAGACATGCCTGGACCTGGAAGCAAGGGCTAGCAGAGCTGCTATGGGTGTACAACCCAGAATACTGTGTTTTTTAGCAGTACAGACAAAAATGGAGACAATGTGGCCTGGAGAACTAACTGAAGAACAGACTGTGATTTCTGTGTTCTGAGAGAGAGATATGGATATAGTCACTTCTACTCTGACTTTCAGAAGAGATGTGGTGGAAAGCTGCCAGGAAAAGCTGCCAGAGCACAAAAGCCCACCAAAACTGGTTTTCACTGAGCCCATTTCCTCCCTACAGGAGGCAGGGCAGCTTTGCCCAAACAGGGTTGCCTGAGTAACAGCAGGACAGGCCCCTCCCCCAGAAGACAGTCTGAAAGAACAAGAGGCCAACAACCCTAAGGTCCCTATAAAAAAGGTGCATCCTGTTTGGGTTGCAGTCAATCATTTGGACTCTATACATTCCCTCAACCACCCGTCAACAGAATGACTAAGAGAAGGAACCCCTAACACAGGAAAAATTCAGAGACTGTGACCTCTGCCACAGAATTAATGGATATGGGTATAAGCAAGATGTCAGAAATAGACTTCAGGATAACAGTTATGAAGACAATAGCTAGGATGGAGAAAACCATTAATGGCAACATAGATTCTTTAAGAACAGAAATGAGAGCTGATCTGCCAGAACTTAAAAATGCTATTATTAAGATCCAATCTAGATACTCTAATGCTAGGGTAAACGAGGCAGAAGAACAATTAGTGATCTAGAAGGCAAACTGATAGAAAAGAAGGAACAAGAGGAGGCCTGGAACAAACAGCTTAAAATCCATGAAAACAGAATTAGAGAAATAAATGATGCTATGAAATGTTCCAGTGTCAGGATTATTGGGATCCCTGAGGGGGTGGAGAGGGAGAGGACCAGAAGATACATTTGAGCAAATCATAGCTAGGAACTTCCCTAATCTGGGGAAGGAAAAAAACATTCATGTCCTAGAGGCAGAGAAGTCCTCTCCCAAGATCAATGAGAACAGACCATCTCCACGGCATGTAATAGTAAAACTCACAAATCTTAGAACCAAGGAAACCATCTTAAGGGCAGTTAGGGGCAAGAGATTCTTTATGTACTGAAGGAGGAACATTGGAATAGTGTCAGACCTGTCCACAGACACCTGGCAAGCCAGAAAGGGCTGGCAAACATATTCAGGGTACTAAATGAGAAGAACATGCAACCAAGAATTCTTTATCCAGCAAGGCTGTCACTCTGAATGAATGGAGAGATAAAGAGCTTCCAGGACTGGCAGACACTAAAAGAATATGTGACCACTAAGCAAGTACCACTAAGTCCTGCAAAAAATATTAAGAGGGGTTCTATAAAAGGGGAAAGACCCCGAGAGTGATACTTGTATCTATAGAGACAATCTGTAGAAACAAGGACTTGACAGGCAAGATGATGACAATAAAATTATATCTTTCAATAATCACTCTCAACGTGAATGGCCTAAATGCTCCCATAAAATGGCACAGGGTTGCAGAATGGATAAAAAGACAGACCCATCCATATGTTGTCTACAAGAGACTCTTTTTGAACCTAAAGATACATCCAGACTGAAAATGAAAGGACAGAGAGCCATCTTTCATGCCAATGGACCTCAAAAGAAAGCTGGGGTAGCAATTCTCATAGCAGACAAATTAGATTTTAAGCTAAAGACTGTAGTTAGAAATACAGAAGGGCACCAAATCATTCTTAAAGGGTCTATCCAACAAGAAGATCTAACAATTGTAAATATCTATGCCGCCAACATGGGAGCAGTCAACTATATAAGCCAAATGTTAATCAAAATAAAGGAGACATATTGATAATAATATGTTAATAATAGGAAACCTCAACACTCCACTCTCAGCAATAGATCATTTAAGCAGAAAATCAACAAAGGAACAAGAGCTTTGAATGACACTCTGGACCAGGTGGATCTCATAAATATATACAGAACATTACACCCTAAAACAACAGAATACTCATTCTTCTCAAGTGTGCATAGA
This sequence comes from Mustela erminea, assembly GCF_009829155.1. NCBI lineage: Eukaryota > Metazoa > Chordata > Mammalia > Carnivora > Mustelidae > Mustela > Mustela erminea. The sequence goes on from NC_045616.1 coordinate 135,294,427, forward strand.
ATTTTCTCCAGAAGAGAGCACATACTGGATCACAAATCAGGTGTCAACTGATAACGAAAGACTGAGATTATTCCCTGCATATTCTCAGACCACAGTGCTTTGAAACTGAAACTCAATCACAAGAAAAAGTTTGGAAGAAACTCAAACGTTTGGAAGCTGAAGACCATCCTGCTCAAGATGTTTGAGTCAACCAGGAAATCAGAGAAGAACTAAACAATTCATGGAAACCAATGAGAATGAAAACGCATTGGTCCAAAACCTATGGGATTCGGCAAAGGATTTCCCCCAAGGGGGAAATACATAGCCATCTAAGCCTCTCAAAAGAGTAGAAAAATCCTGAATACACAAACTATCTTTACACCTTGAAAGACCTGGAAAATCAACAACAAATTAAGTCTAACCCATATAGGAGAAGGGAAATAATCAAGAATAGAGCAGAGATCAATGAATTAGAAACCAGAAATACAGTAGAACCACCACACCAACGAAACTAGAAGCTGGTTCCTTGAAAGTATTAATAAGGTCATTAAACCACTGGCCAGACTCATCCAAAAGAGAAGAGAAAGGACCCAAATTAATAAAATTATGAATGAATGGAGGAGAGATAATGACTAACACCAAGGAAATAGAAACAATTATCAGAAATTATTTTCAACAGCTATATGCCAATAAATTAAGCAACCTGGAAGAAATGGATGCATTCCTGGAAATCTATAAATTACCAAGACTGAAACAGAAAGCAATCAATAACCTGAATAGATCAATAACTAGTAACGAGATTGAAGCAGTGATCAAAAAGCTCCCCAAAAAAAAGAGTCCAGGACCTGATGGATTCCCTGGGGAATTCTCCCAAACATTCAAAAAAGAAAAAATACCTATTCTCCTGAAGCTATTTCAAAAAACAGAAACAGAAGGAAAACTTCCAGACTTTCTTTGAGGCCAGCATTACCTTGATCCCAAAACTAGGCAAAGACCTCATCAAAAAGGAGAATTTCAGACCAATATCCCTGATGAATATGGATGCCAAAATTCTCAAGATCCTAGCTAGGATCCAACACTACATAAAAGGATCCTAGCTAGGATCCAACACTACATAAAAAGCATTGTCCACCACGACCAGGTGGGCTTATCCCTGGGATGCGAGGGTGGTTTAACATTTGCAAATCAATCATTGTGATAGAACACATTAATAAGAGGATAGAGAAGAACCATATGGTCCTCTAAATTGATGCAGAAAAAGCATTTAACAAAATACAGCATCCTTTCTGATTAAAACTCTTCAGAGTATAAGGATGGGGGAACATTCCTCAATTTTGTAAAATCCATTTATGAAAAACCCATAGCGAATATCATTCTCAGTGGGGAAAAGCTGAGAGCCTTTCCCTTAAGATCAGGAACACAGCAAGGATGCCCACTCTCACCACTGTTGTTCAACATAGTACTAGAAGTCCTGGCAACAGCAATCAGACAAAAAAAAGAAATAAAAGGTATTCGAATTGGCAAAGAAGACGTCAAACTTTCTCTTTTCGCAGATGACATGACACTTTATGTGGAAAACCCAAAAGACTCCACCCCCAAATTATTGGATCAGTAATTCAGTACTGTGGCAGGATACAAAATCAATGCACAGAAATCAGTTGCCTTCTTATCCATTAACAATGTAAGTGTAGAAAGAAATTAGAGAATCAGTTCCATTTACAATAGCACCCAGAACCATAAGATACTTCTGTTAACATCGCCCTGTCAAAAGCAAGTCATATGGTCACACCCGGCCGCTAGGGGGGCTGGGAGCTGGAGTCTTTATTCTGGTCAGCTAAGTCTCTAGATAAAAATCATTCACTTCGTGGGGTGCCTGGGTGGCGCACTGGGTGAAAGCCTCTGCCTTCAGCTCAGGTCATGATCTCAGGGTCCTGGGATCGAGCCCCATATCGGGCTCTCTGCTCAGCAGGGAGCCTGCTTCCTCCTCTTTCTCTGCCTGCCTCTCTGCCTACTTGTGATCTCTCTCTGTCAAATAAATAAATAAAATCTTTTAAAAAAAATAATGATGTACTATATGGTGACTAACATAACGTAATTTGTTAAAAAAAGGAATTTCCACACATCTGTATCCATTAGATAAAAGGACAGCTATGCATGTTGTGATCTTTTCAAAAATATACATGCCAGCCCTGCTGAATCTGGGGCAGTAGGCTGGGGACAGAGGAGGAGCCAGTGGCTTGGCAGCGGGGAATGTGTAGATCACACACAGACATTGTGATAAAGTTCCTAAAAGCTCTGTTACAGCTCCCCTCTCACCCAAGCCTTTTAATACTAGAGGATAGGGACCTTGCCTTTTGCTTGGTAACATGGCAGGCATTCAATACATGCTTATTTAATGGTTATCTTTGCTCTCTTGGTTTTAGATTCTGAGAGTAATAAGATCCCATTTATATAATAAAGATTATCACCTGAACGAATACCTGAACGAATAATAGTATGCAAGCCTAGGAGACGATTTCAAAGGAAGAGTTCTCAAAGGAAGGTTGATCAAACTCTATAAGTATTTAGTCCACTAAGGTGACTACTTTGAAGGAACTAACACTGATTTAAATGAAAGATTTTGGGATATTGTTTCACAATGCTCTCATCCTATTATAATGCACACATAAATACAAAGATTTTGACTTATCTATTTTAATTAAGAGAACAGACTTTAAGGCTGGAAGAAACAGAGGAATAATTGTGGACAAGCACCGACTAGGGGCTTCGAAGGCCTCAGTTCAAATCCATGTTCTGCCGCGAAGAAAGTCATTGAATCTCTCTGGGTCCTGTTCTCTCATTTATAAAATGAAAGGTTTTGTCTAAATGGTAGCTAATGTTCCTTCCCAATCTAAACTTAATACGATGTTGTTTTCCTTAAGATGCCTAAATGATTAAATCATTTAGATTACAAGTAAGTAAAAATTTGCTTCTCTTCATCCATCCCCGCATTTAGCTCTTACTGGATTTAGTCACATTTCTTTCATTGTCACCCTAATATTTAAAAGGTACATAACCCTAATATTTAAAAGCTTATTTAAGGGGTGCCTGGGTGGCTCAGTGGGTTAAAGCCTCTGCCTTCCGCTCAGGTTATGATCCCAGGGTCCTGGGATCAAGCCCCACATTGGGCTCTCTGCTCAGCAGGGAGCCTGCTTCCTCTCTCTCTGCCTGCCTCTCTGCCTACTTGTGATTTCTGTCTGTAAATAAAAGCTTATTTAACAATATTGTGAAATTATCAAACTATAAAATTTTTAAGTCATTTTGTTGTGTGTTTTTCTGTAGGTCGAACCTGAAGATCACATTGAATTGTCTTCTAGTCCTGAATCTGAAAGAACATTGGCTTCAAAAGCCAGTGGCATTTCTGAAGGTCTGTGTGTTACAGGTGGGGGGGGGGCGGGGGGGGCGTTGGTAGAGGAGACTGAAGCCTTGCTTTGAAAGAATAAGCATTGGCCTTTGAGAGCTACATAACTAGGAATAGTTTTCATTTGTGAGCTGAAGCCCACAGTCCCTTGTTAGATTAGGATTATTCTCGTGATAATGTGATTGGCTCCCACTCAGGCCATTCCCCCACACCCACCCCACCCCAGAAACCAGTGCCCAGCCTCCTAGAGTGGGGCACTGCCCACCACACGCTTGCTGAGGGCTGCACAGAGCTTGTGTGTTGAGGTTGCTGTTTGCCCCTGGTCAACTGCAGAACTGGAATTTGAGGCTCTGGTTAAATGGCCAGGCAGTGGTGCAATAGAATATGTTTGTGTTTCTTACTGAAAGAATGAAATTAGGGTAGTTACTTAAAAAAATTTCTACTGTGCCTATAGTTGTTTATCTCTACATTCTCTTTAATTCAGTCTTGTCAGCAACTTAACAGTTTTCTATTTTTTTTTTTAAACAGACTTTGGTTTGATTCTGTCATTTAATTTTCTTTTTCATAAATTTCTACCCCTTAACTCTATTATTTCTTCGGTTTTTGAGGGCTTAAACTATTGACTTTTTCCTGACTTCATTCTTTTTTTCTAATATATGTATCTGAAGCTAAGCATGTTCCTGCAGGGACACAGACAAGTGTTGATGTGTTCTGGCGTCGTTTTCATCTAGTTTGTAATTTGTATTAAGATGTCTTCTTTTGCTCATGAAAGGGATTTTTAACTTATTAATATTATGCGGTTTTGACTATATTTTTAACTTACTCTCATTTTCATTGCATTTTGATTAGATGAGTGTATGATAATAGCAACTTTTAGATGTTCGTTAAAATTTCCTTTGTGGGGGTGCCTGGGTGGCTCAGCCGTGAAGTATCTGCCTTTGGCTCAGGACATGATCCCAGGGTCCTGGAATCGAGCCCCGCATCGGGCTCCCTGCTCAGCAGGAAGGCTGCTTCTCCCTCTCCCACTCCCCCGGCTTGTGTTCTCTCTCTCGCTGCGTTTGTCTTTGCCAAAGAAATAAAATCTTAAAAACAAAAATTTCCTTTGTGGCCTGGGATGTATAGTTTTTGTAAATGTTTATTTGGAAAGAATATGAATTTTCTGTTGTTTTGTGTAGTCTGTATGTGGGTATTGTGCATGCATGTGTGTGTGTGTGTGTGTGTGTTCTGTCAACCTTTAGATTGTCTATGTATACATATATATATGTTTAATCAAGCTTTTAAATTGTCCACATTTTCTATGTTTCTGGTATTTTAGTCTGCTTGATCTGTTCATTGCTCAAAAGGGTGCATTAAAAATTGCCCACAGTGATTGTGGAATTTCTTCTTATGATTCTGTAAATATTGCATTATATAGTAGAGGCTATGTTATAAAATGATTCTGTTCTTGATTGCTACATTTTTTGTTGAAATTTTCCCCTTTTCTCATTAATGAACCTCATTATCTCCAATAATGTTTTTATACTCATTCAATTTTGTCTAATATTAGTATTTCTCTGCTTGGTTTTCCCTGGTGTATCTTTTTTGATACATTTTATTTTTTAAAAATTTATCAAGGAAAATTTCAGTAGAAGACAGAATGGTATAATTAATGTTCATGTACCCTATAACCACCTTTAACAATTATCAACTCATGGCCAATCCTCTTTTATCTATACACCCACCTACTCTTCCCACCTTTTCCTGGATGTTTTTTTTTTTTTTTAAGATTTTATTTATTTATCAGAGAGAGAGTGGGAGAGAGCGAGCACAGGCAGACAGAATGGCAGGCAGAGGCAGAGGGAGAAGCAGGCTTCCAGCCGAGCAAGGAGCCCGATGTGGGACTCGATCCCAGGACGCTGGGATCATGACCTGAGCCGAAGGCAGCTGCTTAACCAACTGAGCCACCCAGGCGTCCCTCCTGGATGGTTTTGAAGCAAATTACAGACAGTCTATTATCTACCTATAAATATTTTATAAATATGTTTAAAAAGATAAGGTTTTCTTTTTTTTTTTAAACACAGATATAATATTATTACTCCTTTAATTTATTTTTTTAAAGATTTTATTTATTTATTTGACAGAGAGAGAGATCACAGGTAGGCAGAGAGGCAGGCGGGGGGGGGGGGGGAAGCAGGCTCCCCGCTGAGCAAAGAGCCCGATGCGGGGCTCGATCCCAGGACCCGGAGATCATGACCTGAGCTGAAAGCAGAGGCTTAACCCACTGAGCCACCCAGGCGCCCCTGTCCTGTTCTTTTATTATGGTTTCTCTCTTCTTTATCTGCTTAATGATTTTAGTAATATTTTATGCCCTTTCAGATTGTTTTACTTCATGCGTGTATATTCTCAGTTATCAGATCTGCATACAGCTCTCTCTTATGGTGGTTTCTTTGTGCAATTTGGTTTTTTGTGTGTTTTCTTTTTTTTTTTTTTTTTAATCATGAACTTATCTTTAGGGGAGTTGTGCTCGGTTGTATATACTCACCTTTAATATGGTTTTATATTTGCCTCTTGAGATCTACTGAAGTAGAAAAATTTGGGGTGCAAATCTTTATATACATTTTTGGCTTGTAGTTGTTATTAGTACATAGATAGTATAAATTCAGATCCCATTCCTGATTATGGCACAACAGAAGTTTTGATTTCTCAGCTGAGTTATTTTTCTCCCATCTGCTCTTCAGGAAACTTCTTTGCTGGTCTCCGATTTTCTTATCCTTGTTTTATGGACAGAGCTATCCTTCTTACCCTCATTTTATGGGCAGAGCTATCCTTCAGTGCTCTAGGCCATATGAAGTTAGATCAGTTCTCTCCACTGCAGATGACAGAAAACTCCTTTTTTGTATGGACTATCCCAGCATCATTGCCCATATATTGCCCAGCTTTGATTCCTTTTTCTTTTCTGGGACTGGGGGATTTCTTTATTTACAAGGCTTGGTTACATATTAATCTATTTTTTTTAATTTAACATTTCTTCTGTGTTTTTATAACAGGGCAGGAGACTGTCTAACTCATCCACCATGTTTTCTGAAATTGATAGTAAATTTAATAGTTTTACTATGAGGGAGATTAAAATTTAAATATATTAAATTATATTCTGTTATAGAATAGAAAGTTATCAAAATAATATATTGTAAACTTCTGATACATCTTTTGCCATGTGAAAGTGTTAACTTTTGTATCTTTTTTTTCCCATGTGCTTTTCTTCCTCAACCATTTTACTTTGGATTAGTACATTTCCTGACTCATACGAATAAGGATGCTCAATGTGCCAAAGAGGAGACTTCAGAAGCTGAATTTTCAGTGACAGAAACTCATTCTAGTCAGAAAACTTGTGTGTTTCCTTCTGCTGACTCAGCTCTCAGCCTTTTCAGTGACCAGAATACAACTTCTCCTGGTACTGTTCATTTTTTTCATTTACGCTTTTGTTTTCCCGCATACTGTTACTGAAGAGTAATTTATTGGGAACACATTTGTGAAAGATTTGTGAAGCCATTTTGCAATATTTATAAATTTCAAGGGAGGGAAGTTAAAATTGTGCCGTTCGCTTGAAGAACTATGTTGTCTTATCATCTTCCTAAGATCTATTGCAAGCCTGTATCGTTATCTCTAATAAGAAGTATGATTAGATATCTCCAAGTTATTTATTGATGTTAAATATAGAGAAACTGGATTTACTATTCTATCTGATTTTTATAAAACTTGAGAAATTCAGACTCAGCCAATATTGAGAACCTGGAGTTTTAATTATGAAAACAAAATAACGGCTGTAGATTCTGGAGACTGCCACGTTCCAGATAACGCTGCTTTACGTGCATTGACCCTGATGTGAGCCTAGCCTGCGAAGGGGATGCCATTAATATCTCAGTTGTACGGTTGAGAATTTTGAGACTTAGACAAGTTTAGTGCCAGTTTTCATTCTATTTCATGTGGAGCTGGCAATTGAAAGTGCACTTTTTGCTTGAAAGTGCATGGGCTACTGACAGTGGCTTTGAAATATTTTTTCTCTCTCAGCTATTGATGGTCAAAAATGATGAATTTTCTAAGTGTTTATAGTATGTTTTATTGTCATTATTAAAGTAGCATAAGCAGTCAGAACCCTGTACAACCTCTTTAACCTCATCTGTCAGCTCTCCCCCGGAAGAGTCAAGCAAAAGCTACAGATGACTGAGAACCTACAGGAATCAAACACGTTCTCAGCTAGGTGCTTTAGGTACTGCACTCAGTCTCCACAACTCTGTGAAGTGGAAATGATCAACCCCATAGGATGACGACCAAAATACAATTGGAATCTAGGAAGAACTTAGAGAAAAAAATTACAAGACTTAAAGCGAGCTTATTAACAGTTTTCCTTTTAATAACCACTATGCCATTTTTATTTATTTTTAATTTTTTTTTAAGATTTTATTTATTTCGGGCGCCTGGGTGGCTCAGTGGGTTTAGCCGCTGCCTTCGGCTCAGGTTATGATCTCAGGGTCCTGGGATCGAGTCCCGCATCGGGCTCTCTTCTCGGCAGGGAGCCTGCTTCCCTTCCTCTCTCTCTCTCTGCCTGCCTCTCTGCCTACTTGTGATCTCTCTCTGTCAAATAAATAAATAAAAAATCTTTAAGATTTTATTTATTTATTTGTCAGAGAGAGTGAGCATAGGCAGACAGAGTGGCAGGCAGAGGCAGAGGGAGAAGCAGGCTCCCCGCTGAGCAAGGAGCCTGATGTGGAACTCAATCCCAGGATGCGGGGATCATGACCTGAGCCGAAGGCAGCCGCTTAACCAACTGAGCCACCCAGGCGTCCCTACTATGCCATTTTTAAAAAAGCATTTTTTACTGCTTATGCTACTTTAATAATCTTAAAAAAATAGTTAAATTGAATTAATTGCTATTAAAACCTCACAAATGCCCCAACTCTGAAAACAAAGATATGTAAAATCCTTGATTTGAGGATTAATAAATTAAACAAAATAACATGTGCTTAGGAAAGCAAAATTGGTATTAAAAACCTGTGGATATATAAGTCTTCGGTCAGGGTGGATTCATCTAATGAGATCTTAACAAGGAAATGTTTTTGAGAAGAGATGTCAGAACACTTTCCCCCATAGTAACTCAATTCTCCTTGAGGAGTAAACATATCAAAAATTGAGTAGATTAGGTGTTTTGCTTTAAAGACATGTAGTTAATATTGGACAAGGTTTAAAAATTATTCTTTTGGGTCCTGTTCTTCCAAGTAATGGCTTCTTTGAATGAAATTAGATTATTTTCCTAAATGTATTACTTTTAGATCATCAGAACATTTTTTGTTTTGTTGTTGTTTCAGTAAATTGCACTTCAGTATTTATGTTTGTTTATTTTTTAAAATTCTATTTTATTTATTTGACAGAGAGACATTGAGAGAGGAAACACAAGTATGGGGAGTGGGAGCGGGAGAAGCAGGCCCCAGGACCCTGGGATCCCTGGGACCCTTGAGCATCCCAGGCAGATGCTTAAGGACTGAGCCACCCAGGCGCCCCACACTTTAGTATTTCAAACTGTGTACTAAGCAAAGAAGAACTGTACTTCCTAAAGTATTCAGAGTATTCTGGATAGAAAAGTAATCATCTGGGGGCGCCTGGGTGGCTCAGTGGGTTAAGCCGCTGCCTTCGGCTCAGGTCATGATCTCAGGGTCCTGGGATCGAGTCCCGCATTGGGCTCTCTGCTCAGCAGGGAGCCTGCTTCCCTCTCTCTCTCTCTGCCTGCCTCTCCATCTACTTGTGATTTCTCTCTGTCAAATAAATAAATAAAATCTTTAAAAAAAAAAAAAAAAAAGAAAAGTAATCATCTGAAAATGCAGAGTATACACTACCAAATAGCACACTTAAGGGGAGGATAAATAAATTACACATATATATCTTTAAACCTATTTGGAGGTTTAAAATATTTTAATTTCTGGTTATATAATTTCTAAAGAGGTTAATAGATGACAGTATAAAAAAAATATTGGCCCCAAATTTTTATTAATAATGTTTCTCTTCTTTTAAGGTGTGAATAACAGTGATGAGTTATTTGAGAGGTAAATATCTTCAGAATAATTCACAGGTTTACTTAAGATTGGGTATAAACTGTGTGTTTTGGAAACTCTGTTGTTCATGTGTATGTGAGCTTCTACACTACATATTTTTTCATGGACTGAAAGGAATATAATTCTCATTGGGAATGGGATGTTTTAAGAAGCTGAGGATTGCTTTATTATATCCTTTATGGTTTTGTTTCAGCATAGGTAATTAGAATGCAGTAGACTGCGTTTGCTGCATCCTTTACTGCGTGTGTATTCAGTAGGCAGGACAGGTAGAGGTTATCTCCTGAGCCGTAGGTTCACTTTTTTAAGAGCACAAAAGAAGTCGTCAATGACTGATGATTAGACTTTTGCTGAGGATTCCTGGAAAATAGAAGGAACATTAGGTCTGTGTTTATTATTTTTGTGTTCATTTATGCTCTTAGAGGACATAGCTTTACATGTTCATTTTTTCAACTTTACTTGTTCATTTTTGATTAATGTAATTACACTGTAGATACTAACTAATATTTCTCAAATTGGATTTGAAAATGAAGCGTTTCAGTAGATCCACTCCAGCTGACTGGGTTAACTGATATTGGAGACATCATTGAGGACCTTATAACAAAAGACGGAGTTTCCAGGGAGGAGCTTGGTTTAACAGAACAACAAGCTAAGAGTATCTGCAGGTAATCCTTGAATAAATCATTTTTAACTCATTTAAAATGCTTATGGTTCAGGAATATTAAAAATTGACCATATTTTAATGTGATTTTTATGAAACAAACACAAAACTTAGTTATTTTCTTCATAAATACTTTTTGTGATGTTTATGTGTCTTTACTCCCTTTCTCCAACATTAGTCAGATTTGTGTATTTAATACAGCAGCACATCTATATCCTGGGAGTTTTCCCAAAGTCTCATCACTTATTTTTATTTTTGTTGTCATTATTTTATATATATATATATTTTTTTTTTTCATGTGTCTGTTGTCTATTTGGATGTCTTCTTTGGAGAAATGTCTGTTCATGTCTCCTGTCAACCTTTAAATTGGATTATTTGGGGGTTTTTTTGGTGTCGAGTTGTATAAATTCTTTTTTTTTTTTTTAAGATTTTATTTTTATTTATTTATTTGACAGAGAGAAATCACAAGTAGTCGGAGAGGCAGGCAGAGAGAGAGAGAGGGAAGCAGGCTCCCTGCTGAGCAGAGAGCCCGATGCGGGACTCGATCCCAGGACCCTGAGATCATGACCTGAGCCGAAGGCAGCGGCTTATCTCACTGAGCCACCCAGGCGCCCAAGCTGTATAAATTCTTTATATATTTTGGATATGAACCCTTTATCAGACATGTCATTTGCAAATATGTTCTCCCATTCAGTAGGTCATCTTTTAGTTTTGTTGATTGTTCCTTTTGCTGTGCAGAAGCTTTGTATTTTGATGTAGTCCCAGTCATTTATTTTTGTTTGTTACCCTTGCCTCAGAAGACATGTAGAAAAATGTCGCTACAATCCATGTCAGAGAAATTACTGCCTGTGTTCTCTTCCAGAATTTTTATGGTTTCAGGTCTCACATTTGGGTCCTTAATCCATTTTGAATTTATTTTTCTGTTTGGTGTAAGAAGGTGGTCCAGTTTCATTCTTTTGCATGTTGCTGTCCAGTTTTCCCAACACACATTTGTTGAAGCGGCCATATTTTCCTATAGCAAATTCTTTCCTGTTTGCCAATGAATTAATTAATTAATTGACCATATAATAGTGTGTTTATTTCTGGGCTCTCTGTTCTGTTCCACTGAGCTGTGTGGCTCTTTTTGTGCCAGTACCATACTGTTTTGATTACTACAGCATTGTGGTATATCTTGAAATCTGGTATTGTGATACTTTTACACTTTTGTACTTTTTCAAGATTGCTTTGGCTTGGAGTCTTTTGTGGTTCCATACACATTGGGGGGTCATTTGTGAAAAATGCTACTGGTGTTTTCATAGGGACTCCATTAAATCCGTAGATTGCTGTGGGTAGTATGGACATTTTAACAATATTTGTTTCCCAGTCCATGAACATGGAATATCTTTCCATTTGTTTGCATAATCTTTAATTTCTTTTATCAGGTTTTATACTTTTCAGAATACAAGGTCTTTCACTTCCTTGGTGAGATTTATTCCTAGGTATTTTATTATTTCTGGTGTAATTATAAGTAGGATTGTTTTCTTAATTTCTTTTTCTGCTACTTCATTACTAGTATATAGAAACGTAATGAATTTCTATATATTGATTGCCTCTTACTGAATTCAATGATAAGTTCTAGTTTTTTGGTGGAGTCTGTAGGACTTCCTATATATCGTATCATGTCTTCTGCAAATACTGAAAGTTTTATTTCTTCCTTGCCAATTTGGATACTTTTTTCCCTTTTTCTTGTGTAATTGTGTGGCTAGGACTTCCAGTACTATGTTGAATGCAAGTGGTGAGAATGGACATCTTCGTCTTGTTCTGAACTTAGGGGAAAAGCTCTCAAGTTTCTTACCATTGAGTATAACATTAGCTGTGAGTTTTTCATATATGGCCTTAATTATGTTGAGATATGTTTCCTCTAATCCTATTTCATTGAAGGTTTTTGTCATGCATGGATGTTATACTTTGTCACATGTTTTTTCTGCATCCATTGAAATGATTTTTTTTTTAATCCTTTCTCTTGTTGATGTGATGTATCACATTTATTGATTTGCAGATATTGAGCCACCCTTATGTCCTTGGAATTAATCCCACTTTATTGTGGTAAATGATTTTTTAATGTATTATTACTTTGGTTTGCTAATTAATATTTTGTTGAGGATTTTTGCACCTGTTCATCAGAGATATTGCCCTGTAATTCTCTCCTTATAAAGATTTGTTTAGGGGCGCTTGGGTGGCTCAGTGGGTTAAAGCCTCTGCCTTTGGCTCAGGTCATGATCCCACGGTCCTGCGATCGAGCCCTGCATTGGGCTCCCTGCTCGGCTGGGAGTCTGCTTCCCTCTCTCTCTCTCTCTCTCTCTCTGCCTGCCTCTCTGCCTATCTCTGTCTGTGAAATTTAAAAAAAAAAAATCTTTAAAGATTTGTTTATTTATTATTTTAGAGAGAAAGCATGACAGGGAGGGGCAGAGGGATAGGGAGAGAGAGAATCTTAGGCAGACTCCCGCTGAGCATGGAGCCCAATGCAGGACTCATTCTCACAACCCCCAAGATCATGACCTGAGCTGAAATCAAAAGTCAGATACTTAATCAACTGAGCCACCCAGGTGCCATAGTAGTTCTCTTTTTTTGTAGTATGTTTATCTGGTTTGGGTATCAAGGTAATGATGGCCCTATAGAATTAATTTGGAAGCTTTCCTTCCTCTTTTATATTTTGGAATAGTTTGAGAAGAATACATACTAACTCTTCTGTACATGTTTGGTAGAATTTATCTGTGAAGTTGTCTGGTCATGGACTTTTGTTTGTTGGAAGTTTTTTTTGTTTTTGTTTTTTTAAGTATGGGGGACTTGAAAGAGTCCCTAGGAGAATTCTTTTTTTTTTTTTTTTAAGATTTTATTTATTTATTTGAGAGAGAGAGAGTATGAGAGTAGAGAGGTCAGCAGGAGAAGCAGACTCCCCACCGAGCAGGGAGTCCAATGTGGGACTCAATCCCAGGACTCCAGGATCATGACCTGAGCCGAAGGCAGTTGCTCAATCAACTGAGCCACCCAGGTGTCCCTTGTTGGAAGTTTTTTGATTATAGATTCAATTTCATTGCTGGTAGTCAGTCTGCTCAAATTTTCCAATTCTTCCTGTTTCAGTTTTAGGGGGTTTTATGTTTCTAGGAATTCTTCCCTTTCTTTTGTTGGTTGTCCAGTTTGTTGGCATATAATATTCTCTTACTGTGGTGATGGTTATGTTTCTCCTCTTTCATTTCTCCTTTTGTTTATTTGAGTTATCTCTTTCTCTCTCTCTCTTTTTGTTGTTGTTGTTGTTGTTGAATCTGACTGAAGTTTTATCAATTTTGTTGATCTTTTTGAAGAACCAGCTTCTGGGAGCACCTGAGTGGCTCAGTTGGTTAAGTGTCTGCCTTCGGCTCAGGTTATGGTCCCGAAGTGCTAGGATTGAGCCCCATATCAGGCCCCCTGCAGCAGGGAATCTGCTTCTCCCTCTGCCCCTCACCCTGCTCTCGTGCTCTCTCTCACTCTTTCTCTCAAGTAAATAAATAAAATCGTAAAAACAAAAAAACAACTTCTGGTTTCATTGATCTAGTCTTTTGATTTTTAGTTTCTGTTTCTTTATTATTGCTCTGATCTTTGTAATTTCCTTCCTTCTACTGGTTTTGGGTTTTGTTTGTTCTTTTTTTAGTTCCTTTAGGAGTTTATTTGAAATTTTTCTTCCTTTTTGAGGTAGGCTTATATTGCTATAAAATTCTATCTTGGAACAGCTTTTGCTACATCCCAAAGATTTGCGACCATTGTGTTTTCACTTTCATATGTATCCCATGTATGTTTTGATTTCTTTGTTGACCTATTCATGTTCAGAAGCATTTTATTTAACTGCCATGTATTTATGCTCTTTCCAGATTTTTCCTTCTGGTTTATTTCTAGTTTCATATTGTTGTGGTCAGAAAAGATGCATGGTATGAATTTGATCTTTTTTAATTTGTCAAGACCTGTTTAGTAGCCTAATATGTGATCTATTCTGGAGAATTTTCCATTTGTACTTGAAAAGAATGTGTATTTTGCTGTTTTAGGATGGAATGTTCTGGATATATTTGTTAGATCCATCTGGTCCAAAGTGTCATTCAGAGCCACTGTTTTCTTGATTTTCTGTTTGGATGATCTATCCACTGATGTAAGTGGGATGTAAAGTCCCCTGCTATTACTGTATTACTATTGATTACTTCCTTTGTGTTTGTTATTCACTCCTTTATGTATTTAGGTGCTCCCATGTTGGGTGCATAAATATTTACAATTGTGTATCTTCTTGTTGGATTCTTCCCTTTATGATTATATGGTGTCCTTCTTTGTCTCTTGTTATAAGTTTTGTTTTAAAGTTTATTTTGGGGGCATCTGGGTGGTCCAGATGGTAAGCATCTGCCTTCATCTCAGGTCATAATCTCTGGATCCTGGGATTGAGCTCCATGTCATGCTCCCAGCTTGATGGGGAGTCTGCTTTTCCCTCTCCCTCTCCCCTGCTTATTCTCTCTCTATATATATCTCTGTCTGTCTCAAGTGAATAATTAAAATCTTAGATAAAAGGAAAAAATAAGTCTATTTTGTCTTTTATAAGTATTTTATAAGCTTTTATAAGTATTTTATAAGCTATCCCAGCTTTCTTTTTGCTTCCAATTTTTATGATAAATTCTTTTCCATCCCTTGACTTTCCAGTCTGCATGTTTCTTAGGTCTGGAATGAGTCTCTTGTAGGCAGCATATAGATGGGTCTTGCTTTTTTATCCATTCTGTTACCTTGTATCTTTGATTGGTGTGTTTTGTCAATTTATATTCAAAGTAATTATTGATGGATATGTACTTATTGCTATTTTGTTACTTGTTTTATGGTTGTGTTTGTGCTGCTTCTCTATTTCTTTCTTTTGCTCTCTTCTCTCATGGTTTGCTGACTTTGGTGATATATTTGGATTCCTTTCTTTTTATTTTTTGCATATCTGTTATTGCTTTTTCATTTGTGGTTACCATTCAGTTTGTATGTAACATCTTTTTTTTTTTAATATTTTGTTCATTTATTTGACAGACAGAGATCACAAGTAGGCAGAGAGGCAGGCAGAGAGAGAGGAGGAAGCAGGCTCCCTGCTGAGCAGAGAGCCCGATGCGGGGCTCGATCCCAGGACCCTGAGAACATGACCTGAGCTGAAGGCAGAGGCTTAATCCTCTGAGCCACCCAGGCGCCCCTGTATGTAACATCTTATGCATATAGCAGTCTATATGAAGTTGGCAGGTGCTTCAGTTTGAACCCATTCTTTACCCTTCTTCCCACCTCCCATGTATTAGGTGTATGGTGTCATACTTTATATCCTTTTATTTTTATTTTGTGAGTTCCTTGACTGATTTTTATACATATACTTATTTTTATTATTTATGGACTTCCTACTTTTCTTACTTCTACTTAAAATTTTTCCTTTCCACTTGAAGAGTCTCCTTTAGCATTTTTCTTTCTTTCTTTTTTTTTTTTTTTTTTTAAGATTTCATTTATTTATTTGAGAGAAAGAGAGAGACAGAGCGAGAGAGCATGAGAGGGGAAGTCAGAGGGAGAAGCAGACTCCCCATGGAGCTGGGAACCTGATGTAGGACTCAGTCTCAGGACTCCGGGATCACGACCTGAGCCAAAGGCAGGGGCTTAACCCACTGAGCCACCCAGGCACCCGATATTTCTTATAAGGCTGGTTTAGTGGTCATGAATTCTTTTAAATTTTGTTTGTTTGGGTAACTCTTTATCTCTCCTATTCTGAATGATAGCCTTGCTGAATGGAGTATTCTTGGCTGCAGGGTTTTTTTTCCTTTCAGCCCTTTGAATACATCATTGCACTTTTTTCTGACCTGCCCTGTTTCTGCTGAAAAATCACATGATTGCCTTATGAGGTTTTCCTTGTATGTAACTATTTTCTTTTCTCTTGCTGCTTTAAAAATTCTCTTTATCACTACTTTTTGCTATCTTAATTACTATGTGTCTTGGTGTGGACGTCCTTGAGATGATTTTGTTGGGGGATTTCTGTGCCTACTGGATCTGAATTTCTGTTTCCCTCTCCAGTGTTGGGAAGTTTTTAGATACTATTTTGTCGAAGTAAATTTTCTGCTCCCTTTTCTCTGTCTTCTCCTTCTGGGATCCTTATTATACAAATGTTATTACACTTGATGGTGTTGCTGAGACCCGAAGACTGTTTTTATTTTGTATTACTTTTTTTTCTCTTACTGGTTCAACTTGACTGCTTTCCATTATTCTGTCCTCCAAGTTGTTGATCCATTTTTCTATGTCCTCTAGTCTACTATTCTTTCCATCTGCTGTGTTTTTAATTTCATTTATTGGGTTATTCATCTCTGATTGGTTCTATGTTTTCCATCTCTTTGTTAAGGGTCTTGCTGATGTCCTTCACTCTTTTTTCAGAGAGCATCTTTTTGGCCACTATTTTAAGTTCTCTTTCAGTCATATTACTATGTCCATTTCACATAAGTTTCTTCCTGTGACTCTGTTCTGTTCTTTCATTTGAGACATATTCCTCTGTGTCCTCATTTTGTCCTACTCTCTGTAACTGTTTTTCTGTGTTAGGGAAGTCAGCTCTATCTCCCGCCTTGCAAGTAGTAGCCTTCTGAAGACAACGTGCTGTCATGCCCTGCAGTGCAGTGGCCCTGATCGCCAGCACCTGGCGCTTCAGGGGCATCTCCTCTGTGTGTTGCACGTGCCCTGATGTTGTGGTTGAGCCACTTTTCCCTTCAGTCCAGTTATCTATAATGTCTTTCTTTACCTGTTGTGGACAGGGTGTGGTCCCTGGGTTGTTAGTGGGCCAGTCTGGGGTCCCCTTGGGCTTGAGTTGAGTCAGACCAAGTGTTTGCGAGAGATGCAGGAGCACCGAAGTGCAGGGCACTTTCCTTTTGTTGTCCCCAGAGAAGCTTTTGTTGGTGGGCGGGGCCTATAATCAGATCCGTTGTCTGCCTCTACCCCACCACTGGGGCTGCAGTCTGATCACTGTGTGTGGTTCTCTCTCCCTGGAGCAGGAGTCACTTTGGAGTGCTGCTGGCTCCTGTTGGAGCTGTTTGCACACGCCAAGCTTGTTGCACAGCTTCAGTGGGCTCTGGCCAAGAGCGTATTGGAGGAGCCAAGTCCACAGGAGAGCACTGGGCTGGGATGTGTGTGGTTATCATGATGTGAATAGGTTTGCTATTGGAGGCAAGTTGGAATCCTGACTGGAGGCGATGGGTCTGCAGGAAAACATGGGAGCAGGTGTACTGTTGGCAAGTTAGTTAGAAGGTGTCAGTGTTGTGCTGTTCCTCCCAGTGTCCTTGTGTCTAGACTCGGGGGCAGGGGACAGAAATGGTGCCTGCCAGGTCTTTTGTTCTTGGAGAAGTCTCCCAAAGATCCTTGCCCCTCCAACACATGCTGTGAGGTTAGTAAACAGACCTCCCTCCCCTGTGTCCCAGGTGATTTTCAAACTGCTGATTGTCTGCTGTATCCCAGAGGGCTGTCTCTTGTGCTCACTAAGAACAGGGAGTCAGTTTCCTCTCTCCCTCCAGGCTCTCCCAGACCTGAGCCTGCTTATTTTTAAAGTTCCAGGTTTTAAGTCCTTCTGATTATAAGAACTTGCAGAATTCAACCCCTGTGGTTTTCAAAGCCAAGTGTTACGAGGATTCATCTTTCCTGTGTGGGCTCCTCAGAGTGAGGGTCTGTTTCTCTCTACTCTATGCCCGCAGCATCCCTCCCTCCAGCAGACAGTCCTGCGGTTCCATTTAGCCTCTGACTGAGTCTCCACCCTTCCTGCCCTCTTTGATATGGCATCTTCTCTACATTTAGCTGTGGATGGAGTTTGTTCTTCCAGTTGTTTATCATTTTCTGGGTTATTTACACTGATATGAGTGTTATCTAGTCATGTCCGTGGGATGAGATGGCCTTAGGGTTCTCCTACTCTTCCCGGGAAGCTCTTATCATTTTAAGTACAACATAAATTTAATCCTTTTTTTTAGAAGTAATTAAAGATTTTTTTTTTACATTTTATTTACCCATTCATTTTTAGAGAGAGAGAGAGAACGTGTGTGTGTGTACATGCATGCAAGTGCGGGGGAGGGATAGAGGGTGAGGGAGAGGGACAAGCAGACTCTGAGCTGAGCGTGGAGGCTGATGCAGGGCTCAGTCTCATGACCCTGAGATCATGAACTGAGCCAAAATCAAGAGTCAGCCACTTAAGCAAATGAGCTACCCAGGCGCCCTGTAATACTTTGCCCTCAATATTAATCCTTAGAATACATATTTAATAGCCTTTTCTTGGAATATTAGGTTAAAATATTTTTTTCCTTGCAACGTGTGATCCAAGAACTGGTTCCTGATAGAATAAAGTCTGGCTCTTCTACTCATGCTTCCTTGGGATACATATACCTCTTGGCTTGTTTATGTAAGAGAGTCAACCTTATGAATGTTATGAATATTTCATCAATAATGTATTAAGTATCAAGTTTAGAATAAAAATATGGTTTGTATTTTTGAATGGAGATGGAACTATAAAAACAGTGTGACATAAGGCCAGATTATATCAGTGTGCTATGGGAGCCTGTGGGGAGAGTCAGTCCAATGCAGCAGCTTCACTAGTTACTGTGTTTGAGCTGTATTTCAAAGCACAAATAGAAATTCGTGTTGCTTATAAATAATAGAAAGGGTATTCGAGACAGCAAGAATATAAAATACCAAGGAGTGATGATCAGAAGTGGGCTGGGAATTAGATGTGACTGGAGTTATGTCGTAGAAGGAGAGAGAGGTCTGGCTGGGTGTGCTGGCTGTAGATTCGGGACCAAAGGCACCCATTTCTTATCTGTAAGCAGTAAGCGGTCAGCAAAGGGCTGTAAACTAGAAATGGGAGCCAACGGGAGGTCTTACTTAGTAGTCTAAAGATGAAGGGGTTCAGAATGGAGCGTGTGGGGTAATAATCGTGAGTAAACCTGGAGGAAGTGAGAATGATTTTCTATTTGGGTGACTGAGTTGATGGGGATTTCTTTGGCAAGATAGAGAATGTAGTTTCAGTTGTTATAAGGTGTTAGGAGAATATTCAGTAATATTCATTGGCACATTAGATTTAGGTCATCCCAGAAGCAAATGCTAAAATGAGATTTAGGTGAGCTAGAGATTTATTTGGGGAAACACCTGTGAGGGAGAAAGGGGCACGAGCCAGAGGAAGTGGGGACAGCTGTCAGACTACAGTCCCAGTGTGGATTTGATCCTGTGTTAGGGGTCCCCAGGATCACCTTAAGTTCACTGATTGGGAGGACTTAGAAAACTCACAGAGTCGTACTCACAATTTATTACAACAAGAGAATTCAAAGAAAACCAGCAAGGGGAATGGAGTGCATGCAGCGAATCCTGAGGGAAACCAGGCACAGGTTCCTAAGAAACCTCTCCCAGTGTGGTCTCAACAGGACACAGTTCCTTCAGCGGCAGTTTGTGACAGCACACATGAGATAATGTCCACCACAGACACTCATTTATAGAGCCTCAGTTCCCAGAGTTTTTCTTGGGGACTGGTTGAGTAGGCAGCCTCTTCCTAAGCACATTCCAAATCCACATTTCCAGAAGGAAAAGCAGGTTTTCAGTGTAAACCACATCGTTTGTACCAGTGACCTTCCTTCCCGGATGATGTTCTCCTCTCGTGCTGGGTAATGAGTCTGTCCCAAATCCCTGCCTCACACCACCTGTTTTCGTGGACCATTCTTTAGTACTACCTGTGTCTGTTCATGTCATCTGAGAAGCAGAAGGCATGTGCAAGACATTTATTGGGAGAAAGGCCTGTGAGGGGAAAGGGGGGGGAAACATAGAAGTGGGGGAAGCATGAGATCACAGTGTGTCATCGCGCCCTGTGGAGGAGCAGGGGAGAGGGTCGAGCAAGTGCAGTGTTGCAATACGGTGTTCTAGGGACGTTTCAGCGGGGTCAGCGGTGAGACGTCCATCAACGAGGCCCATCACAGGAGTCCTGTGTCTTGCAGGAGTGGGCCAGCCATAACATGCCCGCATGCCCAGTCGTTAGCTCAGGTCAGCCGGGGGGAAGTACGGTGTGGACACGGAAGTGGGGGCAGACCCTCAAGGGCAGCTGTTTAGAAGTCATCTCGGTGGCATGTTTTGGAAGTGTTTGAGGTATTCCAGGAGTAGATGATTGGTGAAGAAGTCCAAAACGGAACCTTTAAAGACATTAATATTGAAGAGGTGAGCAGACATGAAAGGAGCCAACGTAGGAGGCTGCACAGTGTTTCCAGAGTTTTATCATGACCCATGTTGGAGTTTAACAAAGAAAAGAAGGGTCAGTTGTATTAAATGTTCTAGAGAAGTACCGTGGGAGGAAGAGGCTATTGGTGAGCTTTTTGTTGGTGGTGGTGGTGGTGGTGAGCTTTCTGAGATCATTTTTAGTGGATTTCAGGGAACAGGTTGGAGCAAGCTGATAGGGACATGAATGTGTACTGCTTTTTTTTTTTTTTTTAAAGATTTTATTTATTTATTTGAGAGAGAGAGAGAGCGCGCACAGGCAGGCAGAGTGGCAGCAGAGGCAGAGGGAGAAGCAGGCTCCCTGCCGAGCAAGGAACCCGATGCGGGACTCGATCCCAGGACGCTGGGATCATGACCTAAGCTGAAGGCAGCCGTTTCACCAACTGAGCCACCCAGACATCCCTGTGTACTGCTTTTTGAGAACAGGAAAAAGCTCTTGGCTGGCTCAGTCAGTGGCACGTGTCACTCCTGATGTCAAGGTTGTGAGTTCAAGCCCCATGCTGGGTATAGAAATTACTTTAGAAAAATCTTAAAAAAAAAAAATCCCTTTCCAAATAAATAGTATTTAGTTGTGATACTACTTAGATCCATAAAAAATGTAAAATTAAGTGATGCCCTGCCTGTTAAATTTCTCAGAATTCAGCATTCTTCTGGTAGACGAACACAAAGAACTGAGAAGGAAAGAAGAGAAATTCAGGTGTGGATGAAAAGAAAACGCAAGGAAAGAATGGCGGAGTACTTACACCAGCTGGCAGAGAGGAGAGGGCGAGAGCATGACCCTTTCTGCCCAAGGAGCAACCCAGTAAGTGTGCAGGATCGGGGCGATGGGATTAGCAGCGAGTACGTGCAGTTTTCCCTGGCAAATATTCAAGAAAAGGATTAACCTAATTTGGATACATTTTTTATTAGATAGAAATGTCACCGTTTGACTTGTCAGAAAATGTTAATTAACAAAATGTAGCAAGGTATTCTGTAAGCCATGTTCTATTAAACTTTCTTTCTTTTTTTTTTTTTAAGATTTTTATTTATTTATTTATTTATTTGCAGAGTGACAGAGAGGGAACATAAGTAGGGCAAGTGGGAGAGGGAAAAGCAGGCTTCCTGCCCAGGCAGGGCTTGATCCCAGGACCCTGGGATCATGACTTGAGCCAAAGGCAGACTCTTAACAACTGAGCGACCTGGGTGCCCCTCTGTTGAACTATCTTGAATCCTTTTTCTTCCCCTGGCTAACTATGGCTCTTGCTAATTTTAACTAAGTGAAGAGGTTAACTGATTGGTGACCAACTGGAACTTTTCCCTTGATTTTCAGTCAGAGTCAATGGCAGTTGAACAATTGTGTGTGTAGTAAAGCCATTTAAAAAATCAATTTTGTATCCATAAGTTATCTACAAAAAATAGAGTATGGGGGCGCCTGGGTGGCTCAGTGGGTTAAGCCTCTGCCTTCAGCTCAGGTCTTGATCTCAGGGTCCTGTTACTTTGATAATCACATTACTATGAAAATTACATTTGAATTATACTTACAGTTTATCTTTTACTTTGTAATTTGAGATAAAATATATAGTACTTAATTTTATTCAGCATCATTAGAGGAACATGTTCTATAAAAGTGAATTTCCCAGACAGGGCTGTCACAGTTAAGCACCAAATGGCGCAAAGTAGGTGAACTGTTAAGTAAATGGCATACTTTACTTGTGTCTGGAGATATTTTTTTTTAAAGATTTTATTTATTTGACAAGCAGAGATCACAAGTAGGCAGAGAGGCAGGCAGAGAGAGGGAAGGGAAGCAGGCTCCCCGCTGAGCAGAGAGCCCGATGTGGGGCTCCATCCCAGGACCCTGTGTCTGGAGATATTAATATCAATTTTTTTTTTCTTTTAAGAGAGAGTGCAGGCACGTGCACACAACCTGGAGGGAGGGGGCGAGGGAGAGGGAGAGAAAGAGAATCTTTCACTATGGGGCTTGATCTCATGACCCTGAGATCATGACCTGGATCAAAATCTAGAGTCAGGTACTTAACCAACTGAGCCACCGAGGTGGCCTGAGGTTAATTAACAGAACATTTTGTGGATAGTGTTAAAGACCTGGTTAATGACCTTCAAGGCTGCTGAGGTACCTGACTAGGATCTTCAAGTGTATGTGTTTATGTGTGTGTTCTTCTACCCACAGGGGGTGGGTTCTGGTATCACCCTATCTGTCAACCAAGCAGATACCCAAGATAGATAGGATGGTGTCCAATTTTGGAACAGATTAACTCTGAGGGCACTGGCGTTGCTTGGTTCGTCGACTTCATGACCTCTCCTCCACAAGTGCAAACACCTGTTTCTTTGTAGCTTCTATTCAGGTGAAGGTATTGAGATTAGTGAGGGGTTAATGTAATTAAAAATTTCATTTGAATTTGTATCAGAAATTAATAAGACCTTTAGTTTGTTACTGACGACTTCCATTTAGGGCCTATAGAGAGTGAATGCACTTCTATGTGCATTTTTATATACACAATTTTGTCTAAAAGGACTTGACTTCATTAGTAACTCAGTAGTTATTCTTAGGGTTCTGGAATAAGACACTAGTTTGCCTCCTGGTGCATAAGTTTGAAGAGTTTACAAGTCACAGTGAGCATACTACAGTAGGTTGCTGGTAGACATTTTGAAACATTAACATGATAGTTTTCAAGGTCTGACTCCTTTCTGCTTGATCAAGTACACTATCAACCACAAGACCGAGTATGAAGAGTCTGTGTCTTCATCCTTAAAATGTTGTTTCCCATTTCAAATGCGGCTGACATAGTATGTTAATTAATTGAATTTAAATTTAAAAAAAAGGAAAAATAAATGCAGCTGATAAGGTTCTCTCCTTTGGATAAAATGCTCAATTTAGCTGCTAAAATAGATTTTGCTTCCCACTTACTGAATTAGATTTTAATCACATGATGCTTTAACATTTTCATGATTTGTGTTTGGGATAGGAAGCTTCGTCAAATATGACAGTGTTCTGCACTGTTTCCTGAAGAGCAAAACCATGTTTTAAGCTCCCATTAAAATTGATTAGTGGAATTTTCATGTTTTTCGTGCATCAAAAAGGCTTAGTTATTTGAACTGAACAGGAACAGACTAACCGGGTGTTTCTCGTGCAGTTTTACATGACTTCAAGGGAAATCCGGCTGCGACAGAAGATGAAGAAGGAAAAGGACAGGTGAGCTGGGCAGCGGTACCCCCAGCGCCCGCTCCGGTTTGCGCACCCGAGGTGCAGGCTACGCCTGAGGAACTCTGGTCTTCACAGTAGCCCCTTTTTGTCCGTTAACAGAACATTATGGGAGATAACTGCAAGGAAAGTAGACTCCACTAGACTTTTTAGGAATTTGCTTTCAAATGTCTTTTATTCTGTTGAATTAGATGACTTTTACTTCCTCTCTTGTCCTGCCTCTCCCAATCCAGATAGGTATGTATGTTTTGAAAATACCTAAAGGGCCATAACTGTAGGTACCTTTACTAATTTCCACCCAATGTTTTTCAGAAATCTGAAATATGAATTTGCATTTGAAAAGCTTGGAAAAAAATGCTAGGTGGTCTTTCAAACCACCTAGAGGTATGAATTGAAAATGACTCTTTCATTAAATGTTGTTTAATTCTTTGTCTGAAGATTGCTACTCTCTGACCACTATAGTCGGCGGATCTCACAAGCGTACAGTCTGATGAATGAACTGTTAACTGAGTCAGTACAGCTCCCAACAGCTGCACAGAAAGCCCTGCCTAACAAACCCAGAGCTGCTCCCCTTTCCCAAGAGCAACATTCTCTTTCGCCAAGAAGGTGAGACAGTTTGGCATATCATTCGGCGAGATTAGGTCAGGCATGGTAAGAAGAATGTGGTGCTTCTGTCACCCAAGTTCAGTGTCTTTGCAACTACGTTGCTCAGAAATATGAAAATCAAGTAAAGAAAAACATGGTCCTATGATTACAAGGTCTTTATAAGTTTATAGAATCACCAAGGAAAACGACAACAATGTCATCATACCTCTTAGAGAAGGCAGAGCACTTGGGCATACCTGACACAGTGCTGCTGTCTGTTCGATTCTGTTCCCTCCTTTTCTGCGCTCTGCCGCCTCACTGTTCCCCTCGTTTCTCCACGTGGCTCCCCGCCTGTACAACTAGTCCCCACCGGCCTCTCACGCCTCCGCTCGCTCTTCCCAGCACAAACCCACATGGAATCAGGTCACTTGTGTGTGTGTAGTTTGGGGTCTACTCAAAATACAAGAGACTCCCTTGAATCTTTTCTAAAATAAAGCAGGGTATTAAATACATAAGTAACTGCCAAATACATAGATAATTTGAATTGGGCAGATAACCAAAAACAGTTTCCTTGAAAAAAACAAATGAAGTTTAAGTTTAAACAAAAAATGACTTGTTGAGAATTGTTATAACGTGAAACATACCGCTGAAGAACAGAGTAAGCAGTGTCAAGTGAATGTATTAATCAGGGCTAGAATTTGGGCCTTCTGAATTATAGCTCATTACTGGTTTGAGATTCTAGGGATATAATAATTACATAATTTCTACTTTAGAGAGAATCGGCATGGTCACAATATTCCAGTAAATGAACCTGGAAAATTCAGATATATATCCAGACCAAGTTATATCCGAAAGGAGAAACCTCAAGGCCTTCCTTGGCCATGTGGTAAGAATTTAAGCTTTTTTAAAAATTTTAAATTTTGTATAATTTGGACCTCCTTGTCTCCAGAGTTGGTTTTTATTAATAAAATGAGATCTTAATGAAAAGCAGTTCTCATGTCAGCAGAATGCAAGTTGCAGGACTGGTAAAGACTCACCTGTGCTGGGATTTTGTTTGTTCTGCCGCTTTGAAATAGGAAGACTCCAGAAATCTTCTTAAACAAATGGCCTTTTTATAATAGAATTTGAACAGTCAATATTTAGATTAAGACTTATTTGGGAATATGTTTCTTTTTGTGTGTCTGGCTGAAAAGGCAGGCATTTTACAAGCCAAGTTCTTATAGACATCAGATGGACTAGATAGATACCAGGATGTCACAGAAGGGGAATAATAAGAGGCTTATATTGACATATCATGTTTGGGGCGCCTGGGTGGCTCAGTGGGTTAAAGTCTCTGCCTACAGCTTAGGTCATGATCCCAGGGTCCTGGGATCAAGCCCTGCATCAGGCTCTCTGCTCAGCGGGGAGCCTGCTTCCCCCCCCCTCTCTGCCTGCATCTCTGCCTACTTGTGATCTCTGCTTGTCAAATAAATAAATAAAATCTTAAAAAAAAAAAAAAGAAATATCATGTTTTTACCTTTTGAATATCCTTTTGCACATTTGAAGATATAACATCTGTTATTTATTGCTAGCTTTCCTTTAGTTAATTTAGCCATATTTGGGTTTTGATTACCAGAATAAAACATATTTATTTTGTGAAATGATTACACGTTAAAAATGTATAATCATAGGGGCATCTAGATGGCTCAGTCAATTGAGGGTATGGCTCTTTTTTTTTTTTTTTAAGATTTTATTTATTTATTAGAGAGGGAGCACAGAGAGTGGGAGGGAGAAGCAGACTCCCTATGGAGCAGGGAGCCCGATGCGGGGCTCGATCCCAGAACTCTGGGATTATGATCTGAGCCAAAGGCAGACACTTAACCAGCTGAGCCACCCAGGTGCCCCAGGTGTCTGGCTTTTTTAATTTTCAGCTCAGGTCATGATTCTCAGGATCATGAGATTGATTGAGCCTCTCATCCGCGCTCAGCAGAGTCTGCTTGGGGTTCTCTCTTTCTCTCTGCTCCTCCGCCAGCTCGCACTCTCTCTCTCCAAGAATAAAGAAAATCTTAAAAAATATATAATCATGGTTAATATGTAGTATGAATGCATAGAGCTTTTAGCTGCATAATAAACTAATGTGCCAGGTTCTATTTAAGCTCTTTAATTACAACCCTGTGAGACATGTACTGTTATAGTCCCATTTTACAGGTGAGAAAACCCAGGCAGAGAAAGTTGAAATACGTGCCTTAGATCAGATAGCTAGGAATTTAGACCCGGTCTGGGTCTAGAGCCTACACACTTAGAATCTACGCTTCATTATGCTGCCTCAATTAGAAAATTGAAGTTTCTGTGAATTCCAGTCCTCTTAATAAAACTTCATAGTTTAACTCCTGCTCTTAATTAACAAATTTTAATAAGAGTCTCTTTTTAAACTATAATTTCAAAGCAGTAACCATGTTTTTTTTGAAGTTTTATTTTATACCTGATGCAGTTGTCAAAGTTAAGTAAAGAAATGCCAAAAATTGGCAAGGATTTTAAACTTCAGTCTATGGTTTCTCAATATCAGATGGAAAAGTCTTGGATTCTGTGGAAATGTGTCTCTGGCTTGGGTCTGTCCAGAGTCAGGCCTGTATGATGACGTTGCACTTGCCTGGGCTAAGGGCTTGGCCCTCCTTTGGTCAGCTCCCCTACTCCGGGGAGACTGTCCTCGAAAAGGTGCTCCTGCACGTGGGGACCCCCATCCCACAGATCTGTCTGGAGCTTGTCCCCGGCCTTCAAGGCGGCCCCTCCTCCTGCCTTCTGAGCCTCCTTTCCCCATCACAGAGGTTAAAGGAGTTTGTCTGTTCTTCTAGGAACTGCTACTTACACCATACAGAGCAAAGGTGGCAGAGGCCAAGTAAGGAAGGCTGTGGCATCTCCAGTTACCTTCCAAAAAGGTAAGGGATAAATAAAGAATAAAGTTCTTCAACTTAAATTTTTAAAAGTTGTAAGGCATCTCAGAAATTTCAATTGCAGATTTCAGAGTGCGGGTGTGGCAGTGTGGTATGGTGGTTTGGGAACGGGCTGCGGAGTTAGTTAGCTCTCTTTGGAATCCTAGTTCACCACTTATTCTTTAGTTTTGGGCAAATTCCTAACCCATTTGTGTAAGCTTCAACTTTCGCGCCTGCAAAATCCTGATTGTTATGAGTGAGAACCCCTATTATGGGCTTAGCAGAGAACTGAACATAAAAGCAAGTACTGAAGAGGCGGCCATTGTCACAGAGTCATGATAAGTTTGGGGACTCTGAATGAGCTGTGCTCTGATCCACTGGAGAGGGAAATGGCCATGATCTTAATGCCTAAGAATTAAGATCTAGCCCCGGCCCAGCCCTCGCCCCTTGTTACTCTTCATCATTTAAAAAGAACGTTTGCAGTATTCTCCTGGGAACTCTCCGTCACGGCCCCGGTAGGTGGGCAGGGCAGCTGTTATCCCCATTTTACTGCTGAAGCCAGGGAGCCTCGGGGAAGTGATGCCTGATGCCAGGCCCTGTACTGACACGGCCTGTGAGTGATCTCACTTCGTCCTCACAGTAACTGAGCTCTCTGGCATTATCCTGATTCACAGAAATGGCTACATTTGTTAGAGACAATAATGCAATCACTGATTACACGTAGTATAAAAATGATGAGAAACATGAATGAGTCTATTCCTGCCTTTAGGCCTCTCTCCAATGCCGCCACCTTCCAGTTCACTGCCTCTTGTCTTCAGCCACGTCTGCTCTTTACCCTGTCATGTTTGTGTTATTTTGATGGCTCTATGTCCTAGGAACTCTCTTTGGTTCTTTTTCCATAGTTTTCCCCACTGAATCCCTTAAAACCCAAGGCTGTAATTAACTAGGATCAGTTTGAGTGCTAGAAGCATCATTTCCTGTGCTATTAATTGTATAACCCCAGACTTTTGTTTTTATTTCAAAGTCTCTCATTTTAATCTTCTGTAAAATTTTTAGGTTAGAGTACTCCAAAACTATTTTATTCTTTTCTAAAAAAATACCTGGTAATGTTAGTTTAACAGATAAAACCCCCAAAATGCAATGTGGCCCCTAGAAATAGCTGAAATTATATGTACACTGATATTATTTTATGGAAACTCCAGAACTCCAGGGTTTTGTGAAGTGGATTATGATCTAGCATGAGGCTTTGCCCTTAGAAGGGCAAACAGAAGTATTTCTTTCATTGTCCAGGGGTAGCCCTGCCTGTGACAGGATGAACTTGGTAGGTCTCCACGTTTCTAGCGTGGCTGTGTGTCTAGAGTATGGCCCAAGACCGGCAAGTGGAGGGACAGGGTTTTCTTCTGGAGGTGGTACAGGGAATGGATTCTGGTTTTCTGTTCAGTTTCAGATTCCTCAGGCTGGAGCCCATAGACGTTTGGCAGTAGGTTTCATAAAGAACTGGGGGGGGGGGGTGGTGGTCACTGGCCGTCAGAGAGAGCGCTTCTCGGAGGGAAGCCGGTGCACTTGCCAGCCTAGTTTCCATGGTGGGGTTTCTTTCCGATGGCTCACTGACCTTTTACCTTAGAACGCGTCCGCTGTCCACACTGGGGCACGAACACCCACACTTGAAAAGCTTCGCACGTGCTCAGTTTCACAGCGTCGTTTTCATATTTTACTTTGAGATTGGCTACCCCGAGCAAATCCTAGAGAAACGCACTCGGATCTGAAGCGGAGGAGATTACCAAGTCATCCCTGCCGAAAGCAAGGTGAGAAAAAGCCAGGGCAGCTTCTCCAGGTGTGTAGATCCCCCGCGGGTAAAGGCTTATCCTGAAGTCCAGGACCGTTAACCTTAATTTCTTAATTTCGGTGATGATTTTGTCATTCTTCTTGATGGCAATAATGAGGTCCATTGGATGAGTATCGAAGTCTAGTTGGCACACGCGCTGTGGCGGCCGCGAGGGGGGATCGCCAGGCGGTCACAGCCTTGGCTGATCTCTCACGGCCGCCCCAGCGCCATCTCCGTGTGCTGCCGTCTCCTTGGAGAGACCCCTGCCTCGTGGTTATCATGCTGCTTAACCACTTGGTGTTCTCTCTCTCTGTCAGCCTTGGGTCTCAAGTCCTGCTTTACCGGCTGTTTTCTTTTTCGCCGCAGTGTTTGCCGTACTCTTCGCAGCTGGAACTTCTGCACAGTTCCGTGACATCTGTGGCCTCTCCTCTCCTAGAGGTTACTTCTAGACTTGTTCTCTCTAGGACTCTCTTGTCCTAGAGGTTACTGTTATTTTTAAAATGACGAGATGGCCAGAATTCAGTTTCCTTCGGTCACACTGACGGGGCAGAAATCGTTAAAACCATACCCAGACCCTGTGATTCAGTTGTCAGGGAAGGGGCGCGCGGCGGGCTCAGCGGGTGGGGGGCGGGGGGCAGCTCCCGATCCCGGGCTGTGCGTGTAAGCCCCGTGTTGAGTGCAGAGATTTCTTAAAAATAAGTCACAAAAAAAACTTTAAATATTAGATAAAACGTGACTGCCTTGGATTTGATCATAAAAGTCAGAATAAACAAGCCAGTTTATAAGTGAATCAGTCCCACTAGCTTTGTCCTTTTCCTGTGAAAGGTTCCGGTGCTCCATGCCGTGTGCAGTGTACGAGAAACCACGTCACGGCCGAGCTTTCACCTCAGTCAAAGCAGGTGTGTGTAGAGTACGAGAGGGAGGAGACCATGGTGAGTCCTTGGATGGTACCTTCACGCATCCGTACCATTCTTCAGGAGAGCCACGGTTCCCTTCTACAGGTAAGCGCTCTTCCCCATCTCCGCCTGCTGTGATTTCTGTTGTCTCCTGCTGTTGTTGCTTATTGTTCTCTGTGGGGTGTGGAGCTCCTGCAAGCCTGAAGCAGTCATTCAAAGCATCTACACTTTTGGCTTAGTACTCTAGCATTTATCTTTCAGAATTTTCCTTGAATTTGTATTTTCCTTTCAACTAAAGAATAACCAAAAAAGTAAGAACAGATAATTGTAGTACAAGTATAAAAATCCATTGTGCCCATTCTTCAGACCTGGTGCCAGCATCTAGTTGTGTCAGACGTTGTTCAGCCCATGGTCGCTCCAGATGTGCTGGGCAACCACCGCCCTAGTTTGCTTCCCCAGCTGTGGGATGAGCAGCCCTGGAAACTTTGGAAAGCTTAGTTCATGTTCCATTTATTTTTTCCTCAGGCTCAGATCACAACTTACTGCCTTTCTTAATTTGATAGGACTTGTCAGCCGTTGAGGAAGAGCGAGAGCCTCCTTCCCGCGGCGCGGACAGTGTGTCTGAGAGCACCGGCAGCATCCTCAGCAAGCTTGACTGGAAGGCCATTGAAGACATGGTGGCCGGTGTGGAGGACAAGAGCCTGTCTGTCCACCGGGCCTGGGACCTGTAAGACCCGAGTATCTGTTGCCAAGGAAAGCCCGGCACCTCAGTGGTAGTCGTTCTGAAAGATTTGTGCGTTTGAGAGAGAGAAGCAGTGAAGGGAGCCATGTGTACACACCACCAGCAACCATATCTTACCCAGATTAGCCATGGCAAGAGGGAAAATAAACACTTCTCAATAATTTCGCCTTCGTGGGTAAAGGGTTGTTTAACTATAGATCTGTTACATGCTTTTGCATTTGACCTATCCTTAGACACCATTTTTTAAATGCTGAAAAAATGAAAAGTAACTTTCAAGTCAAGTTTACAGAATATTTAAGTTACTTTTAATAAAAAATCTCTTTCGTCTCCTTCTTTACTATCTCCTGAGTTTTGAGAAACAAACTTATATGGATAACTGAGGGGAATTAGAAAGTCACAATCTCACCCCGAAACTCAATAACGAACTCCGTTTCAGAACACGGCCTAAAATTCATCTGGGCAGGCCTGGTCCTGGAGTGAAAAAAAAACCAACGACCTCCCACCTGTCCTGTGCCCTCCAGCCTTCAAACACTTGGGAAAAGAACCAGGGAAGAATGCTCTGCGTGGCAAATAGGATCCTGACTCCAGAAGGCTCATGTGAACTTTTTAAAGACCATGGTGCGGAGACTGGGGTGGTTTCCGGTGTTGCCCCCAAATAATGTCATAATTTTGGAGATAATTTTAATGAGAAGAAACTAAAAACCTTCATTCATTTGTCAATTTTTGGTATAATATCAAAGAATACTATTGTCTGAAAAAGCAATTCAATGTGCCTCCTTTTCCAGCTACATACCTGTGTGGGGCCAGATGTTTTTATGTCCTTCAGCCACAATAACATCCTGCAACAAGCCACGCACAGAAGCACGTATGAGAATTCT
This sequence comes from Mustela erminea, assembly GCF_009829155.1. Lineage (NCBI taxonomy): Eukaryota > Metazoa > Chordata > Mammalia > Carnivora > Mustelidae > Mustela > Mustela erminea. Next base: position 135,325,850 of record NC_045616.1, read on the forward strand.
GCCATCTTCCATTAAAGCCAGACATTCAAGAGATTTGTAAAACTATAAAACAGTGCTACTCTTCCCACTAAGTTTTGTTTTGGAAAATAGTTACCTTTGTAAATATGCGTTACAAACATTGAATGGGAGGTGCCCGAGTGGCTCAGTTGGTTAAGTGTCCAACTCTTGATTTTGACTCCGGTCATGATCTCAGGATCGTGAGATCCAGCCCCATGTTGGGCTCCATGCTGGGCATGGAGTCTGCTTAAGGTTCTCCCTCTGCCCTCTGCGCGCGTGCATGTGTGTGTGCATGTGCGTTCTCTCTCTCCCTAAAAAATAAACATTGAATGGGTAACTGTAATTAAAGCTATTTAAACACTTTCCTCGGTTTTAATTACTAACATGATAAATATTCACAGATATACCAACAAAAACAAAGCTCTTTAGGACCCTAAATAATTTTTATGAGTAAAGAGTTTGAGAACTGATGCTTTAGGGCTAACGGTGTGAACCCTTAACTTACCAACTCTACATTTCACACCACTTCAGAAGTAACGAGGTTTTACAGTAGTATAATCCCTTTTACCTGCTCCTATTCTGATGTAAACATTCAGTTACCTTTTAAGGCAATTATCATTTCCAGTACTTTTTCATTTCTTCCTGTAGATCCAGATTTCTATCTAGCAGTTCCCTTCAGCCTCAAGTTCATTAGCATTTCTTATAGTACAGATCTTCTGGCAATTCTCTCAGGTTTCGTTGACGGACTATAGGTTTTACCCTCATCGGAAGGGTGTTTTTCGTAGCTCTTATTCTAGGGTAAGATCTTTTCTTCTAAGATGCGTCTTTCTGGTGTCTTGATTGGATGTCTGGAGTATTACTGAGGTACCAGCAAGGTCTCTCCACTCTGGCTGGGCTGGCCTCACCCCCGCAGCTGGGCTCCACCTCTGGTAGGTCTGTTGGCTCTCGACCTTGTGGTCAGTACTCTCTGGTCTTCCTCAGGTACACTGGTACTAATACGAGCAGCTCAACCCTGTCTGCACACAGGCTTCTGGGGTTCCTCTGTGCAGCTTCCTTCCCCCTGAGGCCCTACCCGGCAGATTCCCCGCCACTGATAGCCCTGAACTCTGCCTCTTCAGATGAGTCGGACCACAGTGGCGTGCTTGGACTCTAGCTCGTTACGTTGCGGTCATGAGAGTACTGTCCTCAAGCAGGCACCGAGGCCTTCACAAGATGACTTCCTCATGAGTTGCCCTTCTCTCCAGGACCACTGTTTTGTGCTGCACATTGTCCCACATCTGCCAGCTTTATGGTTGAGACAGGCAGGCGAGTCAGGTAGCGGGTCCTTGTCATAGGTGGAAGTGGAAGTCTTCTGGGGAATATCCATATAGTAAACCTGAAAATGAGGAAGGAACAAGGGCGGAGACCAACAGCAGAGGACAGATAATCCTAGGTAGTTTCAACCCATAGCCTGAGATCACCCTTAGTATTCAAAAAATTGCAATATGATGGGGTCCTGGGTGGCTCAGTGGGTTAAAGCCTCTGCCTTCGGCTCAGGTCTTGATCCCGGGGTCCTGGGATCGAGCCCCGCATCGGGTGCTCTGCTCAGCGGGGAGCCTGCTTCCCTTCCTCTCTCTCTGCCTGCTTGTGATCTCTGTCTGTCAAATAAATAAATATATCTTAAGAAAAAAATTTTAAAAATTGCAATATGATGATTTTGCTTAGTGTATCTGAACACAGAGGACTCATCCAAATGAGCATTTTAGCTCCTCCTAAGGAAGGGTCTAGACCTCCTGCCCTTCCTGCACGGACTGTAGAGAAGCAGCTCCCACACGCAGGTCTTGAACAGCACGCTTGGGAAACGCCTCTAGTTATTAAAAGTGTTCCCCAGTTTCTCAAAACTGAATCTTTGCTTACATTCTTATTAAAAATTTAATACAGCATTTAGCATGATTTATCATAAACCAAAGTGTTCTGGCTGAACTTGGAATCCACCAGCAAAGGAAACTCAAAGCTTCTGCCGAGAAGCTATATACATGGACCTAGATTTAAAACATTGACTTGGGGCCCCTGGGTGGCTCAGTCGGTTAAGCATTTGTCTTGGGCTCTGTCTCTCTCAAATAAAAATCTTTAAAAAAATAAACACTGGGGACGCCTGGGTGGCTCAGTTGGTTAAGCGGCTGCCTTCGGCTCAGGTCATGATCCTAGCATCCTGGGATCGAGTCCCACATCGGGCTCCTTGCTTGGCAGGGAGCCTGCTTCTCCCTCTGCCTCTGCCTGCCACTCTGTCTGCCTGTGCTTGCTCTCGCTTCTCTCTCTATGACAAATAAAATAAAAAATCTTTAAAAAAAAAAAAACAAAAAAAACAACAACAAAAAAAAAACACTGACTTCAGACTTCTGTGCTTTCTCACTTCTCCGCGCACCGTTTCCAGCCAGAGCCCATAATCGATACGTGGATGCACTAACGACAAGCCATTGTTACTTCTACAATGTTCCATCTGTCAACAGTTCAAGTAATTATTAGGTATATGCTTTGCGTCTCGCTTAGCTTTCCTCTAAGAAATCAAACCTTGAATCTTGCTGAGGAAATACGAGAAAAAGGAAAATGTACTTGATAATAGCCCAGAAGTCACACTGGGTAGCTCTCCAGAACTCCACTTTCCTGTAAGCATTGCGCATACCTTGATCATTCATGTTCAGCATCTGGACTATGGCTCTTTGCCATTAAGGACACCCTGGTGGAAACAAATGCTTTAGTTTCCATACAAACACTGAGTTTGGGGGCACCTGGGTGGCTCAGTGGGTTAAGCCTCTGCCTTCAGCTCAGATCATGACCTCAGGGTTCTGGGATCGAGTCCCACATCAGGCTTTCTGCTCGGCAGGAAGACTGCTTCCTCCTCCTCTCTCTCTCTGCTTGCCTCTCTGCCTACCTGTGATCTCTCTGTGTCAAATAAAATCTTTAAAAACAAAACAAAACACTGAGTCTGGGGAATAACGGAGGAAAAAGTCCTTATTAGCTAAAGTTGGTTTATAAGTTGGGAATGGATGGCCTAGACTTTTCCTATATGTGTGGGATTGGGGCCAAGATCTGTGACAGAAGTTGCCTGGCTGGAGGGAAAATCTCTCTATAGGGTTAAAAAATAACGATCCCAGGCAGGAGTCCAGCTTTCTAACTGATTACCGCAGAGCAGAGGTCAGCACATCGGACCTACTCTCCGCTTCTGGAAGTAAAGGTGTTTGTTTTGTAAGTAGGCGCCATGCCCAGAGCGGATCCCAATGCGGGGCTTGAACTTGTGACCCTGAGATCAAGACCTGAGCTGAATCTGATTCTGGTGCTTAACTGACTGAACCACCCAGGCGCCTTGAAATAAGAGTTCTACTGAAACACAACCTGCACTGTGTCAGTGGCAGAACTGAATAGTTGCTACACAGACTATATGATTTTTCAAATACTAAAATACTTTCTGGCCTTTTAGAAAAAAAGTTTCAGCAGATGAAATCTACCTATACACTCAGAACTTCAACAAACTTTTTAGTACTTTGCTCTAAAACCTGAATGGACACTTAGGTATCACCAGACACATAGAGAAAGACTTCATCATGACAAGGGGAATACAAGGTAAGTGGGCAAAATAATAGAACGGATTATGTAGGAAATAGATGTGGCTTATTTATTTTTACATAATCTCTACACCCAATGTGGGGCTCTACAGACGAGTCAGCTAGGTACCCCTCAAAGAAATCTTTTTTTTATATTTTTTTATTTTTTTAAAGATTTTTATTTATTTATTTAACAGACAGATCACAAGTAGGCAGAGAAGCAGGCAGAGAGAGAGGAGGAAGCAGGCTCCCAGCTGAGCAGAGAGCCCGATGCGGGACTCGATCCCAGGACCCTGGGATCACGACCCGAGCCAAAGGCAGAGGCCTAAACCCACTGAGCCACCCAGGCGCCCCAAAGAAATCTTTCTTTAAAACAAGTTGGGAAACTCCATGAGAGAGGAAACTCTATTCTTACATTTCTGTGAGGTTGTTTCTGTTAATAAAGATTTTTATTTCTGATTGGTGAATGTCAAGAGTTAACATCGATTCCCATGTTTAAAATGAGTGCAGTCTAGGAGTTAAAAACCAAGTGAAGGGCCACCTGGCTTGCCTAGTCAGTGGAGCGTGTGACTTGTGATCCTTGGAGTTCTCAGTTTGAGTCCCACATTGGATGTAGAGATTACTTAAAAAAATAAAACCTTGGGACCCCTGGGTGGATCAGCCATTAAGCATCTGCCTTCAGCTCAGGTCATAATCCCAGAGTCCTGAGATGGAGTCCCACAAGAGGTTCCTTGCTCACTGGGAAGCCGCCTTCTCCCTCTGCTTCCCCCCAATTTGGACTGTCTCAAATAAAATCTTAAAAAAGAAAAAAAAAAAAACTTACAAAACAAAACAATGAGGGGTGCCTGGGTGGCTCAGTAGGTTAAGCCTCTACCTTCAGCTCAGGTCATGATCCCAAGGTCCTGGGCTCAAGCTCAACCCTGTTGGGGGTAGAGATTACTAAAACAAAACAAAACAAAACAAAAACAAAACCAAGCAGGTGTGTTTGTGACTTCATTCTCTCTGTCCCTGTTCTTAGTGCTTTTGAGTGATGGACAGCAATGTCTCCTTCAGTAGGCTGAGCAGATTAAGTATTTACCTTGTAAAATCCCACACGACAGATGGACTGCAAGGTGTAGATTTGGGGCGCATGGCGGCAAGCCCGCTGTGGCTGCAGGTCCAGGCTACGGTTTGTTCTCTACTCCGGCTCTACTGACAATAAAGCTGTTAATTTTACCTCCATCTTTCAGAGACCAGTTTATAATTCTAACCAGAATTTGAAGAAGTGAGGAAAGTGATTTATCAGCCTCCTTAAATCTGAACATACGATGCCTTGAGCTCAAGGCCTCCAAATGCCAAGTGAGAAATCTACTTTTTAATCTGACAGATATAAGGAGATATTGCATCCATAAAGTAAGAATAAGTTAACTGTAAAGAGGAACAATCAGAACAAGAAGAAACTGAAATTTAAAATACGGCTGAAATAAAAAACGTAATGGAAGAGTTAAAGCTGAAAAGCTCTCAAAGACGGAGCCAAGAGACACCTCTCGCCCCACCCACAGGGGGACAAAAAACAACCGAGAAGCGTGTCTGAGTGACGCAGTCAGCACGGCCAACTCTTGATGTCTGCTTGGGTCATGATCTCAAGGTTGCGAGATGGAGCCCTGCATCGGGCTCTGTAAGGAATCCGAGATTTTCTCTCTCCCTCTGCCCCTCCTCCTGCTCTCGGGCTTCAATAAATAAATAAATTAAATAAAATCTTAACATCAACAACAACTGAGAAAATCAGTCCAGGAAGATTACCTGACTAACAGAAACTGCAGAGAGACCAAAGAAACTGAAGGGGGCCGGGAGGGGCGCCTGGCTGGCCCGGTGGGTAGAGCATTAATTCTTAATTAATTAATTAATTCTTAATTAATTCATATTAATTCTTGATCTCTTGATCTTAGAGTCTTAGGTTCAAGCCCCATGCTGAGCATCCAGCCTGCTTGAAAAAAAAAACGAAAAAAAAAGAAAACTTAGAAATTAGAAAAATTCTCCATAGCTAAGGACACAGATTAAAAGATTAAAAGTCTGTATGTACCCCGCAAAATGAATTTTAAAGAGATCCATTAAGGGACATCATAGTGAAATTTCAAAATATGGGAAATACATAAAATATCCTTAAAGCTTCTAGAGAGGGACAACACAAGTTGTATACAAAGGAACAATAGTATGGTATCACCTGTCTTAATGGCAACAGCACAGGCTAGATGATGATGAAAAGATTTTCAAAGGGAAAACTTTCATTTCAGAATTCTAGATCCAGGGCGCCTGGGTGGCTCAGTGGGTTAAGCCGCTGCCTTCGGCTCAGGTCATGATCTCAGGGTCCTGGGATCGAGTCCCGCATCGGGCTCTCTGCTCAGCAGGGAGCCTGCTTCCCTCTCTCTCTCTCTCTATGCCTGCCTCTCTGACTACTTGTGATTTCTCTCTGTCAAATAAATAAATAAAATCTTTAAAAAAAAAAAAAAAAAAAGAATTCTAGATCCAGCTATCAATCAATTACAAGGTGAGAATAAAGACATTTTCAGACACCTAATGACTCAGCAAGTTTGTCCCATTGTGTCCATTTTTAGGGAGCTATGGCAGGCTATGCTCAAGCAAACGGAACATTTTTAGGCAAAAAGGAAGAAGGCATGGATTCCAGACACAGGTTCTGAATCCAACCAAAACAGGGGTGGGAAGAGTCTAGTACAATAACTTTGCCACAGTCCTGGAAAATCGGTCCATACTGACGGGAAACGTCAGGATAGCTAGAGGAGGACTTTCTTGACGGAGGAACAGGGCTGGGGAGTGGGAGGCAGGGTGGGGAGGAGACACGAATGATACAACAGAGCATACAAAGAGTTACAGAGTACTGCGTGGAACTTCTGTGAGTGAAAAGCAAAGCAGTTTCACTGAAGGGAACTGAGTATACAAGAAAGGAAACATTCGTCTAGTACACTAAATCTAGTACACTAAATGCGCGCTCTGACTGAACAATATTTACATAGTTTTCTATTGCATAAACTCTGATTAAATATAGTGATATCCATATTGGGAGTAGAGGGGAAGAGCATAAGAACTATGTCCTCATCTTTCATACAAAAGTTAATAGGTCATAAGATAATACATAGTCCAGAATTAATAAATTGTAATAGTATATTCTTTAGAAATATAACTATGCAAAGAAAGAGCTAAAAGGAGTTCAAAGTGATTGCCTTTATGAACAAGGGATTATTTAAATTTTTTTTTTAAAAGACACATTTATTCAGCATCATGATCAGACTATTACATTTAGCAATCAACAGCATGGGTACAAAAAAAAAAAAAAACTACATTAAAACCCTTTGTTGGAATGCTTTACACTTTCCACAAAACAGAAACTAAAATAACCTGTTATACAATTAGTCACAAATACAGTCCTCGAGTTTTTTGCCCATACACATGAGTATTGTCTAAAACATGTCTTCTTTGTAGCAGCTAGGCCCTGCCACCACTGTGCTTGGCTGAGTTCACAAATCTGTTGTAACCTGTAGCTTCCCTGTCACTTCTCTGGCTCTCCTCTCCTGCTAAGCTTTGTTTCCTGGCAGTAATTAAAACCTTCTGCCACTGCCATAGCTGCTGCTGCTGCTGGAACCACCATAGCCACCTTGGTTTCGTGGTTTGGCGAAGTATTGGCCTCCATCACCATAAGGGCCAGAGCTTCTGCCTCCAAAATTGCCTCCTTTCATGGGTCCAAAATTTGAGGATTGATTGTTGTAATTGCCAAAATCATTATAGCTTCCGCCACCTCCAAAGTTGCTTCCATCATTACCAAATCCGTTATAGCCATCCCCACTGCCACCATAGCCACCACCACCTCAACTGCCACCAAAGCCACCTCGACCACTGAAGTTTCCTCCGCGACCAAAGTTGTCATTCCCACCAAAACCACCTCCACGACCACCACCAAAGTTTCCAGAACCACTTCGACCTCTTTGGCTGGATGAAGCACTAGCCATCTCTTGCTTAGAGAGCGCTTTCCTTACTTCACAGTTGTGGCCATTCACAGTATGGTATTTTTGAATGACAATCTTGTCTACAGAATCATGGTCATCAAATGTTACAAAAGCAAAACCCCTCTTTTTGCCACTGCCTCGGTCAGTCATGATCTCAATCACTTCGATTTTCCCATACTGTTCGAAATAATCTCTTAGATGATGTTCTTCAGTGTCTTCTTTAATGCCACCAACAAAAATCTTTTTCACAGTTAAGTGGGCACCAGGTCTTTGAGAATCTTCTCTTGAGACAGCCCTCTTTGGTTCCACAACTCTTCCATCCCCCTTGTGTGGCCTTGCATTCATGGCTGCATCCACCTCCTCCACAGTGACATATGTGACAAATCCAAAGCCTCTGGAGCACTTGGTGTTCGGATCTCTCATTACCACACAGTCCGTAAGTGTTCCCCATTGCTCAAAATGGCTCCTCAGACTCTCATCGGTTGTTTCAAAGCTCAGACCTCCGATGAAGAGCTTCCGCAGCTGTTCAGGCTCTTTGGGAGACTCTGACTTAGACATGACGGCGGTGGGAGGGGAGACTTTAACGATGCTTACTCGGCGGCGTCCACAGGCAGAAAAGGAGATTATTTAAATTTAATTAGAAAAATCAAACCAGTAAATAATAGAAACTGTATTATTGCATTAAAAGCCTACCTCTTTGTAAAATTTTTATCTTGGGATTGCTTTGTATAAAAGGCAGGATTCTAAAGATTCAAGCTATGCAGAAGTCTACCGACACGTCTTTTCCTCTTTTTGAATAATGTCACATCTTCTGATTCCTTTCCTCACTTCAAATCATGGTTATTCCTCATGGTCTGTCCTCCAGATGAATCCCGTATAAATCATGTTCTCTTCTGCGTGGTACCAACCCAGGAAGGCTGGTCTCACTGCGTGTAAGGAAATTCACACCTGTTCTCTCCTTATCACAATTTAAACAATATCCAACCAAAGCTATGTGACCGATGTAATTATCGTAAAGTTTTACAAATGAGGCCACTTCTCTCCTCCGGCCGCCCCCACTCGGGTTATTGTTGTCTTTCACATGGACCTTATGGCCTCCTCTAGCACTGTGTACATTGTAGACAGTGAGCTTTTATTATTTATTTTTAAGGATTTTATTTATTTATTTGTTTGACAGAGATCACAAGTAGGCAGAGAGGCAGGCAGAGAGAGAGGAGGAAGCAGGTTCCCCGCTGAGCAGAGAGCCCGATTTGGGGCTCTATCTCTGGACTCCAGGATCATGACCTGAGCCAAAGGCCGAGGCTTTAAAACCCACTGAGCCACCTAGGCGCGCTGACGTGAGCTTTTAAAAACGCAACTCTGGGGGTGCCTGGGTGGCTCAGTGGGTTAAAGCCTCTGCCTTTGGCTCGGGTCATGATCTCAGGGTCCGGGGGATGGAGCCCTGCATCAGGCTCTCTGCTCAGCAGGGAGCCTGCTTCCCCCTCTCTGCCTGCCTCTCTGCCTACTTTAAAAAAAAAAAAACAAAAACAACACAAACAAAAAACGCAACTCTGATTTCACAGAAGCAAATCCCTATTCTACTCCCACCTTCTTCATTTCTTTAATGGCTTCCATTTGCTTTCAGGACGTCTTTAAGGAGGTTTGGTCAGCAAAAGCATGATTGGGCCCACCTCCATCATCAGCTTTGCTCTGCTGTCTTGCTCTCTGCCATCCCTGGGAACCATGAAGCTTCACGGCTGCGCCTCACTTGGGGAGTCCCCTTGCTTCCCTTCCTCCATCTATTTTTTCCCCCTAGAGTTCAGACCTCAACCACCATGTCCCTAAAGGAATGAACTGCTGGGAGAAATTAAAAGTCATTTCCCATTTCTTAGTGGCTCAACCAACATTAGCTGGTGTCTGTTACAGCTATTACAGGTCAGGCTTTATCTGAGGACTCATCAGTTTCACTCGGAGAAGACAGCCTTTCTCACCCCCGCAGCCCTCCAGACTACTTCAGTGCTTCACACCAGCATGGATTTTGTTACTTTTCCTCTCAGGCACTCACTTCAGTTGTTACTTACTAACTATGTAGTTGTGTACTTTGGGGTTCATTTCCCAACTCTCTCACGGGAACACAGACTTCTTGCCACTGGGCCAGCACAGTCATCGCTTACGGTAAACACTCAGCACATACTTGCCAAGTGATTAAATTTGCAGAAACGAATAGTAACCAGTGTCAGTACCAAGTGATCCCCAAGACAAATTGTTAGTATGACAGGAAAGAAGGATTCAATGTTTTTTGTTCTTAAAGATTTCACTTACTTGTCAGAGAGCGAGCGAGCACAAGCAGGGGGAGTGGCAGGCAGAGGGAGAAGCGGCTCCCCGCTGGGGCTCGATCCCAAGACCCTGGATTCACTACCTGAGCCCAAGGCAGCCACTTAACTGACTGAGCCACGCAGGCGTCCCAGGATCCAGTGTCTTAAGCACGGGAGAGGAGTGCGGCATGTCGCTTTCTCGATCTCCCCAACACCGCCTCTCCACCGGACTAATCCATTCCATGGTCGCACACTTACCCCTCATTTCCAGAACCACTCCACCTCAGAAACCCCACACGTTCCTTCCTCTGACTTGTCGCCCCATTATTGCATGTCTGCCGCTGCCGTCACACTTGCTTTTCCACTTCGCGGAGGCCTCTGAACCTTGGTCCTTCCCCTCTCTCTCCACCGAGCGCAGGGACGCGCCCCTCCCCCGCTCCCGGGCCTGGCTCCGGGGACGCCCTGCTCTGCTGCGCCGCGGGCCCTGCAGGAGACAAGCGACACGAGCGTGCGTTTGGGCATCATCACAGTTCCCCCCGGTGTAGCCAGTGAGGGATACTTCTGACCCACAAACCCGAGTGTACCATACCTAGTTCACGCCCAACCGAACTCTTAAACGTGGCGTGTCGGGCCCGTTGTCACCCGGCTTCCCTGCTCAGCATTTCCGTCCGCTGCTGTCCTTTCCTGCCTGGCCTCTCCCCGAGAGAGTCCCATTCGCTTCTCTTTCTCACTCAGGCATTTCTCACTGTAACTGGCTTTGCTCTCGTTCTTTCTGAAACTACTCTCCCTCAAGGTCCCCTTTACATTCCGAAAGGCAGGAGCAGTAGCTTTTCGCGCTGCATTTCACGGGTTGCTCTTTGTCCTTCTTGAAACTCTCTAACTGCTGGTTCCTGGATTCTTCCCACCCTTCTCTAAGCATTTCTTCTGTCTCCTCCACAACTCACTGTCCTCCTGCTGCATCTTAAACGTTTCTAAGTCTCCAAGGTCCTTGCTTCGGCTCTGTGCTGCTCACTCAACAGCTGACATGCTGAGAAGTCCCAACTGGCCGCAGCCCAAAGCCTCCCACCGAAGGTGTCATACTCCCACCTTCTGGACCTCCCCGAACATCCCAGAGAGCCTCACCTCCAGCGTGATTAAACCTAGTTAACAGAAGTAGAGAAACAGAATAGCTGTCCTTGATGCCTCTTGTCTTCCTTGACCTCATTCGGTCAACAGTCAAGTCCTGCTCTTTGTATTTCCTAAATACACCCACCGCCTCTCTGATCTTCCAGCCCCCATCACCCTCCTCATTCAGGGTCTCCCCATCTCTGAGACAACCGCATCAGTCTTCTCTTCTTGACGCCCACAAATCTAGCCGTCCATGTAGGAGCCAGAGTGAGCTTTCACAACTCCTTGCCTGAAGTACTTCCAATGCCTACATGGTAAGATTTCAGTCCAGAAAGTGTAATACTTCGCCCTTTCTATAGCTTCATCTTTTGATGTTGTACTCCTCACACCCACGGTGCTATCCACACGTTCAGAATTCCATCCCCATGTCCCTGCTATACCATTCTGATGATCCAAATATGCACAAAAGATAATTATGGATTTTAAAAAAAGCAATCTCTTCTCAACATGAGGCTCAAACTCATGACCCTGAGATCAAGAGTCATATGCTCTAACTTCTGACTGAGCCAGCCAAGTGCCCCAATTATGGATTTCTTTAAATCAGCTCCTGCAGAACATGCTAAGTGATTTTTTTAAAAAAGATTTTATTTATTTGTCAGAGAGAGAGAGAGAATGAGAGCGAGCACAGGCAGACAGAGTGGCAGGCAGAGTCAGAGTGAGAAGCAGGCTTCCTGCGGAGCAAGGAGCCCGACGTGGGACTCGATCCCAGGACGCTGGGATCATGACCTGAGCCCAAGGCAGCTGCTTAACCAACTGAGCCACCCAGGAATCCCCATGCTAAGTGATTTTATTTGCCAAACTTAATATTACACTTATTTCTGTAACACATGGCTTCAGACTGTGTTCTGAATTCAAAGTTAATACTCTTTTGGCCAATTCAATTGGCAATTCAATTGTCTTCTACATCAGCCCAGGTAATACCGGTAACTAAAATAAAAACAGAACACATAGAAAGCCACATTTTACCTTCTCTATTTATCTCATAGGATGGTAGGCATCTCAAAATCGGAGACTATAAAGGGGATCTTTTGAAAATGTATTAAAAAATCCACATTTAGTCATTGTCTACATTCAGCTCTTACAGGTGACTGAATGAGGGCTTTCCAGATGAATCTTCTTTGAAAGAACAACTCATCTGGGAGGGAAGAACCCTGAGGATTGCTCTTGGTACTAAGTAGGTATGTACAGGTGACCCCTTGCACAATGCAGAGTTTGAGACACTGACCCCCCCACCCTTCCACCCAGTTGTGTGCAAAGTTTGACTCAAAAACTTAGCTATTAATAGCCTACAGTTGACCAGAACCCCATTACTGGTAACACTACTGTTCAATTAGCACGTTTTTGTGTTATATGTATTTTATACTGTATTCTTACAATGACGCTAGGGGGAGAAATATTAAGATCACAAGGACCATACAGTGAAGTCTCTGCATATTAAGAGGACTGCAAAGTTCAAACTTGTGTGTTCAAGGGTCAACTACAGCTTGTTGATACCGGTTCACTTATTTGAGCCTCAATTTCTCTTCACCTATAGATTTCAAGGCAGATCACACAGGTTAATGGGATGGGAGTGACCATGTATCCCTCAAAATTGTACACACAATTCTCTCAATTTCCTAAGTAGAGATTTCATGGTTCTCATTAGATAGTTAGAGATTCGTGAATTCCAAAGTGATGAAGGACACCTGGGTGGCTCAGTGGGTTAAAGCCTCTGTCTTCAGCTCGGGTCATGATTCCAGGGTTCTGGGATCGAGCCCTGCATCGGGCTCTCTGCTCAGTGTCCCTTGCCCCCTGCCTGCCTCTCTGCCTATTTGTGATCTCTGTCTGCCAAATAAATAAATAAAATATTTTTTTAGAAAAGTGATTTCTCAGATCCTGCATATTGTATGATTCTATGTCTTTTAAAATTATGGGATGTAGGGATCTACTATCGATTTGGGCTTTCTATGACAACCTTAGATTATAATTACTTTTTCCTGTTGTTCTATGCTGTAAAGCTAGTAAGGTTAGGCCTAAATTACAATTCTAGGCAAGTTATGAAGACAAATTTACACTGCCATTTATTGCAGAGAAAAAAGGGTGAAGCCAGTAGTACTAGATGACAAAGTAGCACAAAGTAACTTTTAATTTCTAAAGTTCTAAATGACTGAGATTAAGGACTGAAAAATGTAATAAGATAATAAAATGTAAAAATATATTATGTATTTTTCTATGTATGTAAAAATACATAGAGCCAAAATTACATTCAGCAAAAACTGCAATGCCTATAAACTATATAATAAAAAAATAATCACAATATATCATCCACTTATTTCAAGCAGTAGATAGCATTATTTCTGACTAACATGAGAACTTGAATCATAGGGCAGGCTACTTAGGCTTCTTTTCCCTTCAATTCATCTGTAGTTGTCTCTTGGCATTGGCTAACTAAAATTCAAAGGATTAAAGGCTTATCACCATCTTTCTTAAAACTGGACCGACCCCCTTACTTCATTCTATTATGGCAGCCCTGTTGGAGTTATGCAGGCTTAACAATCAATACTTTTGAATTTGGAAGAGACAATGTCTCTCAAACCCACAATAAATTCACACAAAAAGGATTACAGGGGCGCCTGGGTGGCTCAGTGGGTTAAGCTGCTGCCTTCAGCTCAGGTCATGATCTCAGGGTCCTGGGATCGAGTCCCGCATCGGGCTCTCTGCTCGGCAGGGAGCCTGCTTCCCTCTCTCTCTCTCTCTGCCTGCCTCTCCATCTACTTGTGATTTCTCTCTGTCAAATAAATAAATAAAATCTTAAAAAAAAAAAAAAAAGGATTACAAACCAGAAAATAACTGTTGTTCCTCTATTTAGAATCAACTATTTCTTTAAGAATCTAAGGACAAATGACTCAGACTCTTCCTAAAAAATTTGTAAAGAATAAAAGTCAGATGAAGAAATCTATAGATTAAGACCTAAAAGACATTTTTAGAAGATCGAAAATTTGAACACTAACTGGATATTTGGTGTTAAGAAGTATTAATATTTAAAGATGACATATTTAAAGATTAAATGATGTATCTGGGAAGTTTCAGAAAAATATGGAGAGTATATGGAGAACAGCTGATGAAAGCTTGGTCAGAAATTCAGAATGACTGAAACTAAGTGGTGGGTATGTTGTGATTCTCTAACAAAAAAATTAAAAATCTTAAAAAAAAATACTGATAATGAGTGCGGCGCCTGGGTGGCTCAGTGGGTTAAGCCTCTGCCTCCTGCTCAGGTCATTGTGTCGGGGTCCTGGGATCTTACCTCCGTCAGCTCTCTGCTCAGCAGGGAGCCTGCTTCTCTCTCTCTCTGCCTACTTGTGATCTCTGTCAAGTGATACAAATCTTAAAAAAAAATATTGATAAGAAAAAAAATTGTGTGCACACTACATCACTGTGAACGACACCAGACACAAGTGGTCTCACCAAAGAAGGGTGGGTCGGTGGTATTCACTCAATTATCACACAAAACACACAAGGATTCTATGACCACTTGGTCAATAAACGGTGCAAACTGGAATCTGTTGGTCAGTGACCTGTCATACCAAGTTTACGTTCAACTGTTTCTTAGGACCAATAGGACGAGGAAGGAGTGCATTTAGGAAAATCTTAAATAAAAATAATTACATCAACTTGTTTAAGTAATGAATAATGTGCTTCCTATGGCAAAAATTAGCCAAGGAGTTAAACAAAACTAAAAGTTTTAAAACGAGCAAGGCAAAGACCAAAAGTTTAAACAAGAAGGATTTTTGTAGAGCAAAATCTATCAAGTGCTTGAAATTACATGATCATTTTAAGTGAATGGTCAAATGGGTTTTATCTTTGCAAAAGTAACTTTATTCTAGTTTACATCAGTATTTTGGAGATGCAGACCGCCTGGGGGCCATGCTAGTGACCAGGATGAACTATGTGCAACCAAAAGTGGTGCGTGTAGTGAGAGAACCATAGACCTCCCTGGTTAAATTCACTTTCTAAATGACTATATGAGAACTCTGCTCACTGCTCATGAAATCCACATTGGACAGAAAAGCTAGACTTACCTCTCTTCATGCATTACAGTCGTCCACAATTGCCTGTGTGCTTCAGTTACCTGCTAACATTTCAAATATTCAACATATCAACAAAGTAATCTACATATTACTTTTTTTTTTTAAGTTCAGAATTTCTTCTATTAGAGTTTACTAAATTGTTTTCTGCATATGTATTTTGGTATGGTAATTTTTAAAAATTAAAAAAAAATTTAAATGGGTAATTTAAAAAATTACCCATTCTTTTTCAAAATCAGTAAAAAACAATTTAAATAAGAAAATACAAAAATTTCAAATTCATCTACTAAAAGGTTAAGAGGTATTTGGCAGTTTTCTTTTTAATCAAATATAACATCTTTTCAATACAAGTCAGTAAAATATGACTTGGCATATTACAGTATCAACAAACTATAGATTAAGAATGAACTTTGCGGGCGCCTGGGTGGCTCAGTGGGTTAAGCTGCTGCCTTCGGCTTAGGTCATGATCTCAGGGTCCTGGGATCGAGTCCCGCATCGGGCTCTCTGCTCAGCAGGGAGCCTGCTTCCCTCTCTCTCTCTACCTGCCTTGCTGCCTACTTGTGATCTCTGTCAAATAAATAAATAAAATCTTAAAAAAAAAATGAACTTTGCAAATCCTTAATATATTTGAAAAGTTTTGTTGTAGATTTGTAGATTTTGTAGATTTGTAGATTTGACTGTCAAGGCCTTAACTTATTTTACTGTTAAGAGCTAAAAAAATTTGTATCTGAGAAATCTACTTTTTGAAAACTTTGGTTTGTATATTTTAAGTGTTAAGGCTTACAAGTTACACCAACATTTGGCTTGTATTGATAGCTGAAATACTGGAGCTTAGAAAATATGGGAAATTCCTAAACACAGCAATTCATGAGCCAATGAAAAGCCTTAACTACTGTGTACCTCCCCTGAAGCACACTCTAAGTGGGACCCCCAAGTATTTACATACACACTAAGTATCCTTTAGGATCTAGTTTACTTTCAGTAAGGACCATTTCCTTTAATGCTTGATGTTCAGTTAGCCAGAACAGTGAGACAATTATTCCAACTTCAAATTCAAATCCCTATTATACATTTATAAGGAAATTGCTGAATCTGAGACTCAGTTTTCCTTATCTACAAAATGGGGATAACATATTTAATTAGCAGAGTTTTTCTAAGAATTAAATAGCACGCATGATTGATTGTCAGGCTCACAGCATTCAAAATTGGCTTTTTTTTTTTTTTAAAAACCACATCTTTATTCTAAATTTAGTATTCTACAGGCTGGACTTTATATTCTTATATTTTTTCTAACTATTAGTCTTTTACTCTTTTTGGTCAATCACTGTTATTTTCATAAGCTACCTCAAGTCTTTTGCTGATTAAGCATATCCCAAGGGGGGAAAACCCAATTTAGTTTAGTTCTACAGAGTTCACAGTAAAAAGGAAGCGGAAACAGGCAACTAAGCAGAAAAAAGAAGAGTGGGAAAACATTTCCTTCAAGAAAATGTTCTGAAAGAATTCCACATAGGAAATAGATCCTGAAAAGTTATTTTCATTGTGGTTTAATAGGTGTTGACAAAAAGGTATTTTGTGGCAATGTCACTCTTCCTCACAAATTGAGTATTTTCATTTATTGGCCAATTTCATAAAACTTAACATTCTAAAGAGGTTAACTTTTAAAAACGAACTTAAAAATAAGTACACATTGTTTAAAGACTTAAATTTCAAACAGACCTTCTCCCCTATAATTTTAGGCATTACTATTTCTGAGCATCAACTAAGCAGATCAAATGATTAAATACCCAACTCTCCCCATTTGTAGTAACAAACCGCTCCCCAAAGAGGTATAAAATGTTTAGAATAGAAAATGAATAAACATCTCAACTAGTAAAATTACTCCTTTTTCTGCATTAAAAAATAACTTGTGAAAAATGCAATGTAATTACGAAGTGTCATACTCAATTCTATCTCTAAAATAATACACGGCATAATTTTAACTAAGAGAAATGCTAGTTTCCCAAAATAGCATGATTGTTACCTTTTCCCGAGGTTTAAAATATAAATATTACCATCATGACATCACTAGAAAGAAATTGAAGCATACAAGGAATAAACTATAGTTTCTTTTTATATCAAAATGTACTCTTGAAAATGTGTTTGGCACAGTGCTAAATCATATATAGTTAATACTAAATATTGCAGGATACAATAAAACCCTGGAGTTAATTGTTTACACCCTCTTATGGGAATGAAAATAATAGATACCAATTATTCAGAAGTCAGCCTATACAAACTGTATAAACAATACTTTATGTTTTGCTTTGAAAACCAGTGATATAATAAATTTTACATAAAAGACTGCAAAATAATATAAATGGATTTAAACAGATCTTTACAATAAGAAATTCAAATGGAAACAGACAAGTAACAAAGAGAAGTAAAAAAATTTATTGCAGTATTCGCTCCACCAGATTGCCTGGGGATCCCTTTTCTTGTATTGTTTTCAGGGTGACCTAATACATCAAAATCTACATTTACAAAAACTCCTTCTGCAGATAGGTCATAGATACTGCATGCTTTTTTTTTTTTTTTTCAACAGAATAAATTATATATCCAGGAGATTCTGCCATTTTACAGCCTGGAAAAAAACAATGCTTCCCTGGAAACTGGGCTAAGCTAAAGAAAGCCATCCGCTGCTAGGTTAAACTCCAAGAACACTTTATTAAGAACATTAACAGACTAATTTCCAACATTCACTTGTTTATTTTTTAAACAGAAAGTTTTTTTTTCCAAGATATAAACAATTTTTGTTAAACTATAATACAGTGGGAGTAAAAATGAACTGAGAATCTGTTTCTGCTGCACAACAGCGAAGGGAGCTCCCACAAAAATGTTTGCCCAACATTTCCTTCTTTTGTTCCTGCATCCCAGGTTCCATTCTTACTCTTCATAAAACTGATTTTTTTTTTGCCAGAATGTTGATATTTCAAGTTTTTCTGCCTTTTAAAAAAATTCCTGTAAATTTGGCTGCATGTACAAATTCATTAGCTGGAAGTCCCATCCTTGGCGGCATACAGGGATCGTAAAGTCTGAACAACTTTATTAGTCAGCTTATTAGCACTCGTTAGAGCAATTTTTTTGTAAATAATGTCTGACTCTTTAATAGTGTCTACCCAAGGCACCAGTTTGCGGCCATCACGGCGCTTAGCCTCAGTCCAGGAGCCACTGTAGGAGCCTGCCATCCACTGAACACTGAAGCCACTGCTGGTTTTCTGTACTACTCTTGCAATTTGTGGTCGATCTTTGTACTTTGGACAGCAAATAGCGATGACATCCATGACGTCAACACTTTCATTCATCTGTGCTGCCAACTCCGTAGAGTCTGAATTTCGTTTTGACCTTCTCAATGACTAAAACATTGGGAGGGGGGAAAAAAGACGAAGTGTTACACAAAAGAATTTTAGTGAAATTTTTGTTTTTATTGCTTTTAATCCCTTGACGCCGGGAGTTGGGATTTCCCAGCACACTTCCATTGCCGGCAATGAGACGCACCGTGACCGCCAGCGCCAAGGGGTTAACATATACTTGTAAAACCATATAACTCTTAATTTGTACCCGTGTCTTTACTCTTATTGATATATAAAATTATATATACATATGAACCATAAAGCTACATAAAACTTAGCAACAATAAAAAAGGATAACACACATTAATACAATCCAAAGAAAAATTAATAACCCTTTATGCTGGATAAGTCTCATTTCTGTTTTTTTCTTTTTTATTGTCTTTTATGTTAAACTTTCTACAAAAGGATGTATAAATGGTTAAGTAGAGAATCTCTATCTACAAAATGTTTTCTCTCATAAGTATTACATTACTTGGTGTACATTTAATAGACTGAC
Organism: Mustela erminea; assembly: GCF_009829155.1. Taxonomy (NCBI): domain Eukaryota; kingdom Metazoa; phylum Chordata; class Mammalia; order Carnivora; family Mustelidae; genus Mustela; species Mustela erminea. The sequence continues at coordinate 135,344,836 of NC_045616.1, forward strand.
ATATATAAGCACATAAAAATCATTTTACGTAATACGCTGCGAAATACGTTGACTCCTCCTCCGCCTCACCCCTGAAGTGCCTCCTCCTCTATCCTCCCCATCACTTTCATCATCTTCTGTCTCTGCGGCTGCATTATTTTTAGGGCTGCCTCCTCCAAGCAGCGAGGTAATTGCTTTGTTCCGAGCATTTGTACTAGCCGACACCTCCCCTTCTTCTTCCTCTTCATCAGGGTCCAGATGTTCCATGAGAAGTTTGAACTACAAAAATTAGATATGAATTTAGAGTTAAGTAAATAATCTTAAAGAAGACTGTTAAGTCCTTAAATATTTCCTGTTTAATTTTTTCCTAAATCTTTTCTAGGCAGTAGTTGTGTGTGGGTTCTAGTTTAGAGGCTAAATAGATTTTAGCTATTGTCCAAGACAGGGCCTGGCAAATATTTTTTATAAAGTGCCAGATAGTAAATATTTCTGGCTTTGCAGGCCATATGGTCTCTGTCATTACTACGTAACTCTACCATCATAGTGTGAAAGCAACTAGAGACAACATCTAAACGAATGGGCATGGCTATTTCAATACACTTTATTTAAATGGGCAGTGGGGGAAAAAATAAAATTAACAAACAAACAAACAAAAAAAACAGGCAGCGGGGACCAGGTTTGGCCCATAAGCTGGAGTTTGCTGACCCTGGTCCAAGTTATCAAGTAACCAGATAATTAATAATTAATTACTGATAAAAAAATTAATTACTGATAGACATCTTTCAAGTTCCCTACCCCCTTTGCCCTCTGCTAAAATAAGAAGATACAAGAGGAAGAAAAGGATGTTAAAGAATTTAAAAAGAGAACTAAAATAATTTTCAGCTTTGCAATATAAGGTTTGCAGTCAATGAATAACATGAAAAGCACTTTGCAGGTTTCATCGCTTAAAAACATTATTTATTTTTGGAGAGCGAGAAGACAGAGAGGGAGGGAGAGAGAGCCAGTGTGTGAATAAGGAGCGGGAGGGAAGGGGGAGGGAGGAAGGGAAAAGGGGAAGCCGACTTCCACTAAGCAGGGAGCAGAGTGCCAAGGTGGGGCTCTATGTCCTGATACGGAGGTCATGATGGAAGCTGTACCCAGAAGTCAGACACTTAACTGACTGAGCCACCCAGGTGCCCCTGTGTAAGTTTCATTCTTGGTCAAAAATATTATTAGTTATATTCAGCTCTTTAAGTAGATTAAAATAAAAAAATTATTTTTATTTTTTTAGGGACAATCTCAATCCCCCCATGTTTTTAAACATAAAGCTTTCCTGTGATAAAATATGCACAAAACTTGCCATTCTAGTGATTTTAAAGTGTTCAATTCATTGCCATTAAGTATATTCACAATGTTGTGTAATCATTATCACCATCATTTCCAGAACTTTTTTCACCCCAAACAGAAACTCATTCTGGACCTATTAAAACAACAGCTCCTCATTCCTTTCTCCCCCACCGGGGCCCCTGATAACCTTTTCCATTTTCTGTCTCTAGGAATTTGCCTATGTTTAAAGATATTTAAAAAGCACATTTTACATACACATACTCTCACATACCTGCTAAGTGAGTATTTATGGAGGATGCATACAAGTACATAAGCCTGTATTACCCTTCTGTAAGAACACGTGAAAAGGCAGGAACACTGGTTGCCAGGAAGGAGAGCAAGAGAATGGCTGAGGAGTGCAGGAGGATGACTTTTCCTGATTTTTGCTTTTAGGAACTATAAACCATGTAATCTACTGAATTAAAAAGAAATACATAAGTGGGCATGGCTCTTCCCTGAAACTTGCCTATAGAATCTCATTCTCACTAAAATAACGTGAGTGGTGGACCAGCGTTTTCAAGGACGAAATATGATGCAATGGGTGAAGTGGGAAAGGCAGGCAGGCTTCAAGTAACTCGTTAAAACCACATAGAGAAAAATAATCCTGATGGTTCATGAAGCTTCCATGTAAGGGAGGGAGCTATCTCCGTCCAAAGAATTTAATTTTCAAAAAAGTATTATTAGAAAATATACTTTGGCTTTAGTACTCACGTCTAGATACTGTTTTACTATACTCCTCTTCACATCTTCAGTGATTTTGGAATTAGCCATATCACTCCGCAGGAAGTCCAGTGTTTGTTTGGGATGAAAATGAACTCCTGTTTTTCGGTTTATCGCCTTATCATACACTTTCGCAGATTCAGATGGAGAGTATTTCTGAATTTTACTGTTTTGGGAAAACAAAGTCATTGACTTTAAAATTTTTTCAGGCATTTATATTTAAAGTGATTGTAGTTAAACATCACTTACTAATAAACTTGTTGTCACAGAGATTTCAACCAGTGAACTTCTACACAAAAATAATTTTAAAAAGGGACATAAAGACATAAAGGCAAAGATTAAAAAGAATAATATGCTCGTTTCCAACAGTATTTGTCTTGAATAGAGGGATCATTTAAATGTAAGTAATTTCTCAAGTCTGTTTTTGAATACCATGATAATGACTGGAGAACAGTATCAATATAAATATTGGTTTACCTCCTACTTTCTTATCCTCCAACTATTCATCCTCTACACAGCAGCCAGAATGTTTACAAACCTGTTTCATATTATTAACAACTCTGGCTCAAAAATCTTCTCAACTCTCTAGCACTGCTCCAAGACCTTACAGGGTTTTACATTATTTTGAACTAGTTGCCAATATTTAACATTAAGGTATTTCTCATAAAAACCTGGATTATCTAGCTTCTCTTGAAAAAGTGGAAGCTCCTGGCCACATCATGCCCACCTTCTTCCATGGTAACAAACTGATGAATGTCTGAGTAATACCTGAGCCCCTTAAATAAAACGTTCTCTTTCTAGCTTGCCAGAGAATTTCTACCAAATCTACTTTACTCTGTTTCATGATCTGTCCTCTAAGAACATATGACTTTGTGATTCCTAGTAAAGGTTTCCATGAATATGAAAAATGACCAAAGTTTCATGGGTATAGGCAGAAAAAAAGATACCTATAGCCACTAATCAGGGGTAAACTTATAGGGCACTATAATATATAGTTGCTAATCAGTCACTAATCAGGGGTAAACTTATAGGGCATTCACAACAATCAGCACTTTCCTGTCTCTTTACAGAGTACATTAAAGACCATTTGGGTTCTCTTGGAGCTCAGTCTAGTTGGTCTGCATCTATTCTTTATTCATAGCTCTTTGAAAACTTAAATTTACGACCTATTTTAATAGTTGCAGCCTAATTTTCTAGTAAGATCTATTTAAGGAAATCAAAGTAAGTTCTTTCACTTAACAACGCAATTAGTGAATGTTTTTCCTCTCTTAAAGAGCAAACAAATTGTGGTATATTACGAACAAAATATTATACAGCAACAATAAGGAACAAACTCCTTCTTTTAAAAGGGACATTTTAAATATGTAAGTAAACATGCAATCAAAACTGGGTTTCACTGCTAGAGGGAAGAGGGTGGGAGGGACGGGGTGGCCGGGTGATGGACATGGGGAAGGGTATGTGCTATGGTGAGGAAAAAAAAGATTACACACAAACACACAAAACACCTGGGTTTCATAGTTCTTTGTAATTTGAACAGGGTAAAGGTTTTCCTCTCATTGGTTATGTAACCTTACCTATCAGAAAATCCACAGAGATTCTTCAAATGTTGTTTTAACATCAGAAGCAATAAAATACCCTGGGAGACATTTGCAAATTCAATTAAAGGAGCTGAATTTTCTGGCAAACATTTCATCACTGAATTTATATCATCTTCTGAATCTGAATCTGAATCTGAATCTACACGTTTTCGTGACTTCCGAGGCCTGGAAACTTCTTCTTCACTCTCACTTGACTCATTTTCCTTACTAGGTGATGATTTTCTCTCTTTCCTTTTGTCTTTTACCATTGACTGGGGGAAAAAAAAGGAAAAACAGTAACAAAATACGACTAATAAATAATTGTGCTCTATTCATAATCATCAAAAAGCATCTCTACATTAATATTTTATATATTGAAACCTTCTGACTTTCCATGAACAACAATTAGGTTCCAAGACTAAACAAAGTCATATATAATCTATATAATCCATTGCTCTGATGCCCCCCTCCCTAAAAGCTCTTCTCAAATATCGAAGAGAAACAATTTTGTTATAGGATAGAGATGAAATATAAATTAGTTATAAAAATATCGATTTGGTATAGGTAAGCCACTAGAGGAAAAACACTAATTATAATTTAAGTAAGGGCGCTTAATTTAAGTGCCTGGCTGGCTCAGTCAGTAGAGTGTGTGACTCTTGATCTCAGGGTCATGAGTTTGAGCCCCACGTTAGGCATACTCATTATTTAAAAAAACAGTGTTACATGTAATTTAACTGAAGAGAATATAACAGGCTTTAACACCCCAACTTCTATCAAACTCTCCCTTTTAAGAACTTCTCAATAATATGCAACTTTTCTTAAATTAGTTAAATTCTGTGGGTATTTTTTTTGTACTTTATGGAACTGTTAGCTCTTAAAAAGAAAGTCCGCTGGATTTAACAGAGGGGAAAAGACCAGATTACAAAGCAATTATTACTGTTTAAGAAGAAATAAAACTGGAGAAACATTTATAAGTATATTTATAACAGTAAGTGAAGTGAAATAAAAATATGATGACTAAAGTTTCTGGGAAATGATTAACTTCTCAAACTTTAAGGGGCACCTAGGAATTCTGTTAAAAATGCAGACTGTTTCAGCAGGTCCAGAGTGGGACCTGAGGTTCTGTTGGTTCTAACAAGATCTCAAGTGAGGCCAGTGTTGCTGGATCTTGGTGCACATTTTAAGCAGCAAGGGTTTAGTTACCTCTATAATTCTAACCCTTGGGTATTATAATAATCTCCCTGATGTACTACTGTGATCAGGGGGAGCTCTGAGCAAAACAATTTTGTAAAATGAGATCTACTTGCATCATCCGGCACACGAAAATATTCCAATTAATTTTTAAATAATTAACTGAGTGCCTACTAGGTGTTCAAGTGCTATACTGGGTGCTGTTACAGTGAAACCAATTACATTTCCTCCTACAAACGGTAAGAGAAGACATACAGAGAAAACTGGGTGAACATTTTGGGCACAAAATACGCCAGTTCCGTTAGGATACTAGTGTTCAGGGATAGGAGATCAACAGTATTATACATTTTGTTTTTCCTTATAAGTAAGGTACCTATTTATATCTCTTCAAGTATACTATTGTGATCTACAGCATTACCAGACTTCTAGAATAGCAAGGTGCTTTAAAATGGGGTTTAAATGAATATATGAATGGACACCAAACACTTAAGATCAGTGTTTAAAGTAAGAGAAAAAAAGAAGTGGGATGGCTTATCAAAAGAACAATATATATTTATATATTTATACACTATAAATATATATATATATGTGTGTGTGTGTGTGTGTATATTTCCACTTAAATGATCTGGAATGGAATGGTTTTAGGTCTTTCTTAATAGAAATGAAATGGCAACCCACTTCTTCTCCCCAATTCAAACACTGCCCCAATTTTAATAAATTCATTTAGAAAGACTTTACCTGTGAAAATTAAAAAAAAAAAAAAAAAAACAATGGAAACAAAACAGTGAAAAGAGCATGCCTGCACTTTGACAGATGCATTAAGAATAGTAATGTGTGTAACTTACCTCCTTGAATGACTGCAGTAGGTTACTACCAGAAACTGAGAGTGTAATGTCTATATGATGCATTATAAACAACGGCTCTTCCTGTGTCTGGTATGGAAAACAGGCTAGATTGTCTGCTATATACAAGAGCATATTCACTTCTGTTTTCTGTAAATTTTAAAAAAAGGTACACATGTTTAGTGGATAATCTAGAAATCCATCCAAAAAGCCTTTTTAGAAAAAGTATCAGAGGGCACTTCCACCTCAGTCAGTGTTCCAGAAAGAGAAGCGTAAGGGAGGGAGGGAGAGAGCAGGGAGGGGTAAGAACAAGGGAGGAGGGGGCACATAACTGGATTTTATAAAATAATCTTACACCCATTTAAAGAGATTTCATAATGACTTATACCATGGACCTCAAGAAGGGAAGAGGTGAAATTTTTCTGTGCACCCAAGTGGAACTCCCTGCAGTATTCTTATAAAGTATATGGGATTTTTATGATAAATCCATACCACATCAGAAAGTATACATATGAATTCATAATGATTTGTCATTGTGCTTCTAGGAGTTTAACCCATATGGAGATCAGTTACACACAGTTACTATTCTGCCCTCAAAAATAAGTGGTAATCATAGTACTAACATGTGCGTTAAAAAAAAAAAAAATCAAAGTTCATGTATTTAAAAACATTTGTCCATTTCCTACATATCCAGTATCAGTCATTCTGACAGGGCCATATCATAGTCTCACACGATAAAAACTCTGAGGGAGGCAAAATTTAAGGCAAAAGTTATGGTTACTACTAGTTGTTTGCTTTAAAAAGAAGTAATAGAGACTTTCAGTATTTCATAATCATATAGAATGAATATAAACAGAAACGCACATTAAAATTTAAATTCCTTTAAAACACAGCTTAGGGGAAAAAAAAAAAAAGGAAAGAGAAAATACCGCAGTCAAAACACACTCCCCTCTCCTGCCGTCTCACCATCCTGCCATGCAAACAACCCAAACCCAGCTGTGGCATCAGCAACAACAAAATCCCAAAGGACAAATGCAATAAACTTGCTAACTCTATTTTTTGTTTTTTAAATATGTATCAATTCCTATGTGTTAAAGTTGGGGAAATGCAGACATAGGACTCCACCTTGTCTATTAGTTTTAACACTAATTTATATACGTATTTTTTTCTCCTAAAACTGAAAATGTTCAGGACTATTCTGAATAAACCTTTCTAAAACTCTGAAATTCTTCAACTTTGGTCATAAAAAAAGTCCTGTATTGCTCGTTCCTTTAAAAAATTAAATTTCTGATGCGCCTGGGTGGCTCAGTGGGTTAAAGCCTCTGCCTTCACCTCAGGTCATGATCCCAGGGTCCTGGGATTGAGCCCTGCATCCTGCTCTCTGCTCGGCAGGGAACCTGCTTCCCTTCCTCTCTCTGCCTGCCTCTCTGCCTACTTGTGACCTCTCTCTCTGTCAAATAAATAAATAAATCTTAAAAAAAAAAAATCAAATTTATTTTTTTATTTTTTTTTATTTATTTTTTTTTAAAGATTTTATTTATTCATTTGACAGATAGAGATCACAAGTAGGCAGAGAGGCAGGCAGAGAGAGAGGTAGAAGCAGGCTTCCCGCTGAGCAGAGAGGCTGATGCGGGGCTCGATCCCAGGACCCTGAGATCATGACCCGAGCCGAAGGCAGAGGCTTTAACCCACTGAGCCACCCAGGCGCCCCAAAAAATCAAATTTCTTAAAAGAATACTCTAGAGCTGCTCCTGCCATGTCTTCCTCACCACTCTTCAGTCACAATCAAGCTTGTGTCCCTCACTCTTTGATGGCTGCTACCTAATCTCGCCCCATTTCTTTTTTTTAAATATCTTATTCTCCTTGACTTCTGAGTAGTACCGGACATTACTGTCCACCCCTTCCTTCCTGAAATTTTCTTCTTCCTTAGTTTTCTCTTCCTACCTCTTTGACTAATCCTCTATGTCCTTCTCAACTCCTTTTCAACAATCCTATTATTTTCTCAGGTGCTCAGGACAAAAATATTCCAGTTATCCTTTGACGATTCTCACACAGCCTTATTTGATTTATTACTTCTTCACAAAACTTCTTTCCTTCCCTACTGTCATATAATAGATCAATCCCTTGTTGCCTCCAGTGTGAACACAATGCTTAAAAAAAAAAAAAATCCATGTTCCTGAAATGCTCTTTGGCATCTCTCCTCTTTATTTTATTTAATGCTGTTTTTGGTTTTTCACCGTCTATCAGATCCTCCATAAACCATGCCTCATTATGACCTTTCTGCTCCAGTCAAATAATCATCTATTTGTTATCTTCCACACATTCTTATCTTTGAACCTTTATTATCTTTTTACCCCTGGCTTAAGCAGTGGATCTATCTCATTTAACCTCCCAGGCCTTCAGTGATTTGTTCCTCCTCTGACATCCTTTGTTGGGACTAGTCAGGACGTAGCACTGCATTATGACAGCTGAATTATCAGCTAAGCACTGCGCATGCCGGGGTGACAGAATACTGAGCTAATGACAGAGAGCAGGACAATGAAACCACACAGGAATGAAGCTCAGGAGATGAGATAAGGACTAGAGCAGAATCAACAGTACAAACCACCTGGCACGTAGAGTATGTCAACCTTAACGTTTTTACTTCCTTTATATTGCGTTCTATCACCACAATTGGAGGGAGGTAAGATCAGTGAGGGAAGACTACTATATCACACCATTTCCACTCCTAGCATGATGATGCCCTCTACACAATGAAAACTTAATACTGATGATGATATGATGGTGGTGGTGGTGACAATGATGATTAAATTATATTTCAAGTATTTCTGAAATAGATGCCTGCAATATTTATTTGCTAGATCACGTACAAAAAAATTTCACGTAGCACTTAAAAAGAAGAGGTCTAGTATGTATCTACATTCTGGCAATTTAAATTTTGTTTTATTTTTAAAAATTCTAGTTTGGGGATAATAACAAAGTCAACCTTTAAGTGAGTAAAACACAAAAAAAACCCCACAACCCTTCTTTTGTTCTTTTCAAAACTTCACACACACATAGGCTAACTGGTAAGCTCTATGTGGGCAGATACTACATCTGTTCCATCTACTATTTTATCTTCATCTCTTAGCATGATGACTACTACACATGGCAGGTGCTGAATAAGTATTTATGCAAAATGAATGAATAAATTAAGAGATAAGCTTAAAGAACAGGTTGTTCTTGCAACTTGTACAATAACCCAAAGGATCAAAACTGTAATTACACAAAAGTGGGCTCTTCATTAAGGAAGTCAAGTTGAACAAATTAGGATCTCAGCAGCCAAAAACCTACAACAGTTATTCTAACAATATTTGGGCGTGACAGAAATAAGTGCAATTTCACCTTATTTAGTGAAGTAACCTATCCCCCGCTCCCAAGTGACAGTTTAGTGACTGAAAGTTATACTTAAAGGAACTGTTATCGAAGTTTATAAGACATTCAGTATGGAGACACAATTATATTTTATCCCTCACTGTATTTGTACTCATGCAAAATTTTCCCTCCCAATTTGACTATATACCTTATACTTACTACAGGAGACGTAGAGAAACACATACTTAATACAGTCATTATTATTTACTAAAATGGTAATATTTTCAAAATGGTGACTACTTTAGGCATAAAATTTATAGAACATTTATTTTCTTAAAATAGTAAGTTTTTATGCTTACAGCTGTGTCATCAAAGAGGTTGAGTAAAGAAATCAGAAAGGCCCGTCTGTGCTGGCGGTTTCCACGGATCATGGAGTAAAGGTGTGAACACAAAGCACTAGAGGACTCATCTTGTCTGAAACCCCTTACAGGATCTTTTAGGCATGTGTTGATTGCCTGTTGTACCTGGTAAGACATCTTCATACCAGCCACTGCTTTCATCTGAAATCAATAAAAGCCTCATTTTTGACATGGAAATTAATTAAGAATCAAATGTTTGGCTTTCTTATTTAAAATAATAAAATCATGAAACTCAAGCGGCAGAAGGAATACCAGAGATTACCTATTGCAACCCCCTTGTTTTATGTAAGAAAAAAATATCAAGAACCAGAAGAGCCATTACTGTCAACTTCACACAGTAGGGACTAGAACCCATGCATCCTTATTTTTAGTCCAGTCACCTCTAGCTCAATCTTAAGAGTTAGTCTTAAACACCTTGGGTGAGAAACTTAGTTTCATGTTTGGAAGTAAATACTATGCAAAAGGTTTTATTTTAATATGAATATGGACAGGACATTTATCAATGTAATGGTATACCAAAGAAAGACATTTAAGTTTAGGGGATACAATTTAAAAACACATACATGAATGAATCCAGCATATTTTTTGTCTATTTCCACAAGTTGCTGATCAGCCTTGTTCCTCATAGCTGGTTCCGGGTCTGTTCCCATAGCAATTAAATATGGTACACACTAAAATAAAAATAAAGGTATTCTTGCAGTGTAAATCAATCAAAAAATAAATAAATAAGTGAATGAAAGGATTTGTAAGACATCACAGTAGTAAAAGCTCTGTATGGTCATGACATATATAAAACTTGCTGTATACTGGGATATATATATTTAGCTTTACAGGCCTTCCTATAAATGTCATATCTTAGTGTTCTTTTAAAAATGATTCATCTTGGGGCACCTGGGTGGCTCAGTGGGTTAAAGCCTCTGCCTTCACTCAGGTCATGATCCAGGGTCCTGGGATCAAGCCCCGCATAGGGCTCTCTGCTCAGCAGGGAGCCTGCTTCATCCCCACCCTCCCCCCCCACCCGCCTGCCTCTCTTACTTGTGATCTGTCAAATAAATAAATTCTTTAAAAAAAAAAAAATTCATCTTCCCTTAGATTTATCTTAAAGGGGGAAAAAAAAAAGCAACGAAGCACCAGCAAAAACACTGATGTGGTGAAACTGAAACAATTTCAGTGTTAAGCAAAGTTTCTTTAAACATAGAGCTCCTACACTAAGATTATCCACTTAAGATTATGACATATAATACAAATATATAATCTAATACTTTTTCAAGCTTGACTGAATTTGGTATGTAAAGATAACATAGGACACAAAGTAACTTGTCTTCCAAATTTCAAAACTGGTAAAATATAAATTCTTCCACAGTACTGATTTTATATAGGGCTTTAATGATCAGTCAGTCTGATAGCTACTGTTTTGTTAATAGCAAATCCACTGGATTTCTTTTTTTTTTTTTAAAGATTTTATTTATTTATTTGACAGACAGAGATCACAAGTAGGGAGAGAGGCAGGCAGAGAGAGAGACGGAGAAGCAGGCTCCCTGCCGAGCAGAGAGCCCGATGTGGGGCTCGATCCCAGGACCCTGGGATCATGACCCGCCGAAGGCAGAGGCTTTAACCCACTGAGCCACCCAGGCGCCCCTCCACTGGATTTCTAAACTCAAAAAATACCTATACTATTTTCAAAGAATCTGAACCAATGGTGAGACCTGAAAACAATAAACAGCTTAAAAATAAACAAAAGCACAGCACTAACTGAAAAGGATGATCATGGATTAAATCCTGAATCAGGGGGAGTAGGTCCATAAAAAATATTACTGACTTGGGGCACTTGGGTGGCTCAATCAGTTAGGCATCCAACTTTTGGTTTCAGCTTGGGTCATGATCTTAGAGTCATTGAGACTGAGCCCTGCATGAGCTCCATGCTCAGTGATGATTCTGCTTCAGATTCTTTCCTTCTTCTTCTCCCTCCCCCTCTGCTCCTGCCCTGGCTTGCATTCTCTCTCTCTCACTCAAATACACACACACAAAAATAAAAGCTTTTACTGGCAAAATCTGAAAATGGGACTATTATTAGATAAGATTGCATCAATGTTAAATCTCCGGAATCTGATGACTCCATTATGATTTTTTTTTTAAAAGAGTTTATTTATTTATTTGACAGACAGAGATCACAAGCAGGCAGAGGCAGAGAGAGAGAGAGAGAGAGAGAGAGAGAAGCAGGTTCCCCGCTGAGCAGAGAGCCCAATGCAGGGCTCAATCCCAGGACCCCGAGATCATGACCTGAGCCAAAGGCAGAGGCTTTAACCCACTGAGCCACCAAGGCACCCCTGAATTATGATTTTGTAAGAGAATGTCTCTGTTCTTAGAAAATATATATATGCTGAAGTGTTCAGAGGTAAACAGTTACAGTGATATCACAATATTACTATCAAATGATTCAGAAAGAAGTGTGTGTATCAAGAGAGAGATAAAGGAAATATAGCAAAATGTTAATACTGAATGAATACAAGTGAAGAGAATATAAGGGAGTTTCGCTGTGCGCTCTTGTAATATTTTTGTTTAAGTGTGAAATTTTAAACAAAAGTTTTAAAAAGCAAATATAATAATAAAAAACACAACCAACTAAGGCCATTCAGAATACCAGCAAAGATTCCTAAGTATCTCAAAAATTCAAGAGTCTCAACACATTACATTTTCTTATGTGATCTTGATGATGACCCTGGATCATGAACTGGCTAAATACTCATTAGGGTGTTTTATTTCAGGACATAGGAAGAACATAACATATTCACATATAGCATATTTTAGGAAAAGTTCTATAACAAACAGCCAAAATAAAAATTTTAAAGGATACAGGCTTTTGGTTATTTAATAAATTCCCTTCTGTAGCCTATGGTACTGTCCTGAACATGTCAGATGGATGGTGTACACACTACTGCAGCATTAGGTGACAATCCTTATTGACGCTGACATGTCTTTATTATGTCAGTTAGTCCTCACTTCAATGCTTTGAGGTATTAGTAGTTGATACTACCTCCAATGTACAGATGAAGGACCTGAACTTAGGTAATATAATTTACTTCTCTATGGACTAAAACCCCCCTGCTTAACAGTTAGAGAATAATCTTACCCCCAGTTAACTCTCCTGACATTACAGGCTATTGGTTCTTAGGGATGAGTCAATACGGATTAAAACAAATCATCCCTACTTAGAAAACTGATTCCAAGTTCATATTCTGCCAATATAAACTGGAAATCTGTTGAAGAGACAAAATCATGAATAGAAGGGTATTTTATAGTAATGACAACATAGGAGATGGATTCTTAAGCATTTAGGACAAAGAAACTTAACAAGTAAGATAAAAGAACTACTATCTATTCTTTAATCACAATGTCATCAAATGGTAACAAATTTGGCTCTTTTAGTAAGTGCTCCACTATAAAACATACTTACCTGAACTGGATGAATGAGACCTTGGTTTAGGGTCAATGCAATGACATTCAGAGCAAAGTGGCGTACACTTGACTGAGTGTGAAAAAATGCTTCCAGCACCTGTTTGAGGTAAAGCTGCATGATGGAACTACTCATCCCTGAGGACACGTCACCCATTTCTTTTAGATCTTCTTGTTTTGCAACTTTCTTCCCTACAAAAGTAAACATATTAAGGACATGTATATTACCTTCATGAAATACACCAAGTTAGGCCACAACCAAAAGCACAAAAACGATAGCTAGTGCTCTGGCTCAGTGGCTATTAATCTTTTGTGTGTGTATATCTCTGCCAGAGACACCTTTGAGAACCTGAGGAGAACTATAATCTCTATCCTCCTGCAAAATGTTAATGTTTGTACATACACTAAATTTCAAAAACTATTTTATGGAGTTTATAAATACCCTAAAGGCTAGCTATGGTCTTAAGATTCTTCTTTAACAGAATGTCTTCATTTACTAGGTAAGGAAATTCAGGTGTCTGAATTACAAAACAGAGAGTATTCTAACTGTTGCCAAACTGTGAAATTTAAAAATAAATTTTTACTTACAGTCTCTATCTGCTTGTTGCATCCTTGTATCCTCTTCTTGTAAGTAGGTTTGGAGATTTTTTAACACTTGTATTTTTAAATTTACTGAAGAGTTCTTATCAGATAAAATGTTATTATATAGATTTTTCACCTCTTGCTCGAACATTAGACTTGGATGCTGAATAAAGGCAAATCCTAATGAGAGAGAAAAAAGTATCTTGATATAGTCATATTAAAATTAAATATAATACTTAATGAAAATATTGATAAATTATATAAAGAGTTCCTTATTTCAAAAATTAAAACTTAAAATGACTGGAAAAATATATATGCTAATGGCCTTACCCAGAGAAGTATTAGAGCAGGTACTTCTTTCCCCATGAATTAAAAACAAGAAATTGCATTTCAAAGGAGAATTTCACACAAGAGGAAACCTTGAGGAGGGAGCAGGGCCTATTGGCTAGGGGAGTGGATTAGGAGTCAGGTGTCTTGGGTTCTATTCCTGGTCCACCACTGACTTGTAGTGTGACCTTGGGTGAGTCACATAATCTCTCTGTGCCTCAATTCTCCATCTGTAAAATGGGGACAATAATATTTACCACCCACCTACCTCAAAGGGATGTTTTCAGGATTTAAGAGGTAAAGTCTGCAAACATTTTTTGGAGCCCTAGCTGAAAGTACTACATTGGCATTATTAAAAAATAATATATATTTATCCATTTGATGAAACAATAATTCTAGAATAAACTAGAGCTAACAATATCTTCCTTTTATTTTTTATGGCATTATAATGAAGCCACAATGCTGAATCCTATAATCATAAGTTAATAAGCAGCAAAATAATATTATTCATGCTTACTTATACAAAACGCTTATTTATGTAAGATAAAATGAAGATCCTTAATAACGATAAGTATTACTGATGCCAAAAAAATAAACTCAAAGCATAGAGTGATCAGATAACTAATCCAAGGTCACACAGTATAATTATGGCCCAAGCAAGATGTCATTTATTAACTGGTCTAAAGCCATTATTTTCTACAAAGCGCTACTTTTTCAAGTTAAAATTTGCACTATTTGTTCTTTGAATTAACACTTTTAAGTTCTGTCACTTCATATAACTTACGTCCAGACTGAATATTAAAAGGTGCACATTTGGCTTGAAGGTAACACTGTACTAATTTAACTCCCTAAAGTAAGTGATACCTGAATTTTTAGTAAATTTGCTATATGTAATTTTCTGAAGGGGATGAAGAAGGAATATTAAGTTTAACTTTATTTAAAGAAATCAGTTAAGTATTTAGTGAGGTTTAGGTAACCAAACATTTATTACTCACTCTTGTTCAAAAGACTAATATAAACAATTGCTCATGCATATTAAATTCTAAAACTTGTTAATGCTACCAAAAAAAGTTTTTGTGATGAACAGAGAGGTTATATGACTTGCTCAAGGTCATCCAGAAAGTCACTGGCTGAGCCAAGAATGGAACCCAGGTGTCTTAACCCCTAGTCCTATATTCTATACAACAAATCCTACTGTGAATAGAAACATATTTAAATAAAACAACAGTTTAGATTCACATTATTGTAAAATTTGTCCAACCTCTCAAACAACCAAAACTATAAAGAAATTTAGATTTAACTTACCTAGACCAATGATGGCTTTTGTTTGTACTTCTTCATCTGAATGTTTTGTAAAATACATTAATAGTTCAAGTACTTTATCCTTTATATTAACCTAAGGGGGAAAAAAACACATTCAAGCAAATGAAGAAGAGTAACTTCAATCAGCTTTCAATCATAAAGGAAAAAACCTAAAAGCAAACAGTGAGAATTTCCACATGTAAACTTTACTAAGGAATAAATCATCCATAATCTTTATAAATCCATAGATTTTAGAACAGTGAATTAAAAATAAAAGTCTGTGACAAACAAGTTTGTGTAAGAACACAAATTAACAGATTGTTCCATCACTGAGAAAATTAAAAATAAATAAGTAAATAAAGTCAGCTGCTTACCCAGCATGTCTTCTGTTACAGAGCTGATAGAGCTTGTGTGACTTCTTGTTATGAACCAGTAACAAACAGTGTGTAGATCAGAGGCTAGTCTGAGAACCATGTTTTGGGTTGCACTGCTTCAGAATTCTCATTAAACCAGACTACTCTAATGCTGCTTTTATCCTGGGTCATTAGTAATTTTCAGTTCACAGAGTCACAGAGTCCTATTTTTTATAGCATACTAAGTAATTAATATTAGAATCTTTACCTTACTGTTGCCTTTAAAATCCTCTAGATCAAAATCAAAATGCCGACATAGAGCTCCAACAGTGAAAAGGGATCTGAGAAGTGCTGGTTTGTTTGTTAGAAGTGAGGTGTTATTTGGGTCTTCCTGGTGCTGACTTTTTAATTTTGAAATGGCACCTATTAAGATAAGTAATATTTATTTACAAGAAACCTTTTATCCTTGAATTATTATCTTTAAATAATTACTGCTAGGTTGTTAGAATTAAATTTTACTAATGTTTCTAAGTATCACACACATCTAGAATTATGAGGGCATAACTTACAGCTGAACGAATATAAGAAAAAAAAAGATATTTAAATTTTATTTTACATAGAAGGCAAAAAAACCTACCAACATTTAATATGAGGTAAATTCCTGAAGTAATTATACTGAATTCTTAAGGAAATATAAGATACTAGAAAATATTGCTTCTGAGAATGCAATAGAGGACAATCACACCTCTTAAAATTCACTTAATGCTGTCTTTATCAGAGGTGTGTGTGTGTGTGTGTGTTGTGTGTGTGTGTGTGTTTAATATTTTATTTATTTACTTGACAAAGAAAGACAGGGAAAGAGGGAACACAAGCAGGGGGAGTGGGAGAGGGAGAAGCAGGCTTCTCACTGAGCAGCAGGATCTGAACTGAAGGCAGACACTCAATGACTGAGCCACCCAGGCGCCCCTATCAGATGTGTTTTTAAGGAGGAGCTAGTACAGGATGTAGAAGGATAATTTTAAAGCCCAGGCACTGAACTTACCATAGTATCTATTGAAACATGCCCATACGAATTTAAAATTTTGAGTCACTTTATTTACAACTGCCCCAAGACAGCTCACACAATGTTGCACCACCTAAAAGATACAGAAAATGTTAGTTTACATAAAAGCTGAAGACAAAGGTAAAAACATGATTTAGTTAGCATTTATGAATGTTATACTAATCAATGCAGACTGAATGTAAACTGAATGCTTACAGTCATGCCATATTTGATGATAAGCTTCATTAGATCTTCTTCAATAGTGGCAAGGAAAGTTTCACTTGGATGCTCCATCAGTGGTACAACCAGTTCCAGGATTTTTGCAACATTGCAGATAACCATGAAATCATTTTGTGTCTACAATGATAAAATCAGTGCTTTATGAATATCAAAATCTAACAAGAAACTATATATACCCTTATGTATTTAGGGGTTGAGGTATTACCTATGTAAAGTTTCAGTTGAAAAAAAAAATTAGAAAAGAGCTTTTTTAAGATATGGAAGGAAGAACATCAGACAGTGTCAGGAACCTGGATTTTAGCTCTGCCACCAATTTATCATGTAACTTTTGGATCACTTAGTCACAATGCTACAGTTATTTTTTCCCCCCTAAAATGCAACATAAGCCAATTCTGAACAAGGGTATTTAAATACCCTTTACTTTACTAAGTACTTTATTAAGTACTTTACTAAGATTGATACTGTTTTAAGGTTAGTATTTTTCAAACTGTGTATGTTAATCTAGTAGTTCTCAACTGGAGGGGTAAGTCTGTTCCCACAGGATACTTAGCAATATATGGAGAAATTCTTGGTTGTCACATTAGGGGAGTTGGGGGGATGCTACTGTCCAGTGGATAAAGGCCAGGAATACTGTCAAGCATCCTACAATGCTCAGAATAGTTCTATACAACAAAGAATAATCTGGCCCTGTCAATCGTGCTGAGGTTGAGAAGCCTTGTGTTACTGCTTTTTTTGACAGATGCAAATAGAGAATCCCAAAGCTAATTATAAGACTTCCTTATTTTAAAATTTGAAATATTAGGTCTTTAATTTTTAAAAAGTTTAGAACTTTGATTAAAAATGAAGCAGTTTTAAAAAAATAGGTAGAACATTAAAAACAACAACAACAACAACAACAACAACAACAACAACACCTAAAAGGTTAGTGTAGAATTTATAATCAAGTCTCTTTCAAAAAAAAAAAAAAGTTTCTTTCTATCCAGTATCCTCCAGTCACCCAGTTCCTCTGCCCTACGGCAACCAAAGTTACTAGCTATTTTTGTGAAGCAAGGCATTCAACATGTTTTTATCTAGTCAGATTATCACTCTTTAGTGTTAGCAACAGGTTACTAACACTCGTTTTGGACACTGAGCTTATTATTTCTCACTTAAAAAAAATCCCCATCTTACATTCATCCATCCTTTCAGCACACCCAGAGGATTAAATAAAACATAAGTAAGAAGAATAGTCTAAGTAACATAGAAATCCTGTCATTTCCAGCCCTTTCCCACTCCCACCTGCTTTAAATAATAGGTGCATGGAGTAAAGTAGACTGGGCATGAAGAATTTTTGTTAAGATAAATTCACCTGAGAATCATAGTTAAAATTTTTGAAACTACTCTTAACATTTCTCACCTAAAAAGTCAAGTAAAAGAATTAACTTAAATCTAAAAGAAAAATTTAAAGGCAGAAATCGTGAAGGAAAAGAGCAGAAGAATGTAATACTAAGAAAAATACTTGAAATGACTATAACATAAGATGCTTCAAATCTAAAAAATTTAAGAGTAAAGAATTTTTAAAAAAGAAAAAAAAAGCTCCACAATTCAAAGGTAAAATGGTCAAATGATATAGTCAAATCACAGAGAATCAAGTGCAACTGGTTAATATCATAAAAAAGACATTCAACCTTCTTGGACATCAGGGAAGGTAAAATGAAGCAAGAATGAACTATTCCTTTATACCCTACTGGCAAAGAGTGTAAAAATGACATAGATTGTCATATACTGGTTTCCATAGAGCTATAAAACATGTCCATCAGCAATTTGGAAAAATCTATTAAAAAACCCAAACCCAAAAGAACATTCCCTTAATCTAACAAGTCCATTTCTTAGGATCCATCCCAAAGAAAAAAAAGCACCCCAATTTAAAGGTATATGAGTAGGAATGTTTATTAAGAAACTGTTTGTAGTGCCTATCAATAGGAAACAATGTAAAAACCTGCCAAAATGGAAAATGGTTAAATAAATCATAGAACACTTATAAGATGGATACTGTGTACATATATAATACATATATATTAATATGATATGCATATAACTTGATTTTAAAAAAACTGGTCAACCAGTTATATATGTACGTATATGTGCACAATTACAGAAGTATGGATACAGTATGTAAGGATACTCCAGGTTGTTCATCCCGAGATGAAGAACAATAAAGATGGAGGGAGGCAGGATAAAGAAAACAAAAAAATTTAAATGTGTCTAATATATAGGAGATGGCCTCATTTATATAAAACTCTGCGTGTATGTGTATAAAACTTTCCAACATTCATCCTTCCTTTTAGCATACCCACAGGATTCAATAAAAAATATATTTATAGATCCTTTTCTAGTTCATAAGCATGTTGAGAGGGTGTTCACACTCTTTTTTAAATTTTTTTTTTTTTTATTCATTTGACAGACAGAGATCATAAGTAGGCAGAGAGGCAGACAGAGAGAGAGGGGGAAGCAGGCTCCCGGCCGAGCAGAAAGCCGGACGTGGGGCTCGATCCCAGGACCCTGGGATCATGACCTGAGCTGAAGGCAGAGGCTTTAACCCACTGAGCCACCCAGGCGCCCCGGGTGTTCACACTCTTATGGGACATGTGCCTCCCTTACACCCTGTTATAACCTTGGCACATTACCCATCTGACATGATAAAAAAATACATAAATACGCACATATGTATATACACACACACAAACAGATATATAAAAACTGTATAAAATGTTTTCAAAGTAATCTTGCTACAAAAATATTGGTTCAAGCATGGCCTATTCATGCAAGTTACATTATAGACCAGTTCTTAGAAGCAGACAGATATGGGGTTGAATTCTAGCTTTGGGACTGGGCAAAGTCCCAAAGTCCTCACAGTGTCTCAGCTGTGATACACTGGGCAAGCTATTTATATTCTCAAGGCTTTAGTTTCTTATTTGTAAAACTGAGATAATAATGATACCTACTTCAAAAGGTAAATGAGATAATGCATGTAAAATTTTTCATAGTACTTGGCACTGTGCTCAATAAATATTAGCTATTACTACTGGCCATAGATTATGTTTAATCAATTTATTTCTGGATCAAATACAAGCCCTAAAGATAGAATGAGGATCTCAGAAATATTATATGTTGTTTTTATATATTTATCTTCTGGTACTTTCCGTAGTTAAAATTTCTCAGGTTTTTCATCTAGAACTTGTTAATTTTAGATCACCAAAAAACGAGACCATAGCAGCAAAGCAAATCTAGTAGAGAAAACAGTTAAAATTAGTTCTTTAGGAACACTGGAAACATAGCAAGTAAAAAAACTATTTACATTTTAAAGTTTTTGGACTACTTCAAAATTTAGTGTTTGTAATAAGCCACTTAACTCACCATGCTGTCATATAAATTGATGGATGATTTTACATAAGCAATGTTTTATTTGATTTTCACATTTAACCTTAGAAAAACAGAGTATGTGCAAGATTAACTTAAAACAAGTACCTAATATCTCTGATAGACTAGGTTTTCCATATTCAATATACTGATGTATTAGAAAATAAATACAATATAAGAAAATATACTGAAATAACAAATGAAAAGCAAATTTAGAATCCAAAAGACAGTAAATTTCTCAATGAGAGGAACTCTGCCTCATTCTTCTTTGAAGTCTTAGCAGTAGTTACAACATTTAGTAAGCATTTACTGAGGGTTTGAACTGAGGAGCTTATAAAGGAAATGAAGCCTGAACTTCATTTATAATACATCAGGAAAATGTCTGTAGATAACTTGCCACAAATATTAGAATATATATTTGAGTACAAGACACAGCTGGTCAGTGAAAGTGTGGATGACATCATGTGAATTCTAAATTGAAAATACTACATGGTAAGACAGAAAAGTAGGACAGCTCTATACTTACACTACATTTAGTGGTAAGGTATGGCTGCATAGTCATGGCGTGTTTAACCATGAGCTGAGGTCTTATCTTGCTGAATAAGAACAAAGTGGTTATGCAAGCTACCAATCTTCCAGAATTCACACCTTTATTGTCAGAGTCTGGAAAAACAGAAATAAGATACTAAAATATGACAAGGCAGTGGAAATTATACAATTATTTAAGTTAGTCAATATCACCCCCTCAACTGATTTAATACATGCTTCAATAAAAGATTAGCATTTCTTATGATACTAGACTTTCTACATTTTTTCTTTTATTATACATATTACATATATTAAGAAGACAAAGAGGCTGTGCTATGGAAGACAAATTTTACACTAAGGGGTATAGGGTTGAAGTTAATAAGTAGAATGGAAGCTAAGTTTAGGGATGGGGTTTTGGGAATAAACATGGTGTTGCTGGTATCTGTAAAGGATGGAAGTAAGTAAGGGAAAGTGAGCAAAGGGGGACAACAACAAATTAGCTGTGGTGATACTGTGTTTGAGGGTACTGGGAAAAGAGAGATGCTACCATGGTAGAAGAATGTTAAAAGACTGGCATGACAAATTAAGAAGCTGGACCAGTGCCACCTCAGAAAAGTAAACTATGCTCCAGTGGGAGGAAAATGCTGCTGGTTTGGAGATATAGTGCTTCTCAGGAGGCAAATTAGTGTTTAGAAGAGATCAGCAATTTTTCAACACTGACAACAGTATCACCCTTAAAATCTAGGATAGGCTAAAACAGGGGAAACAGAACTAGGAGATAAAAAGAAAAAGAGGTACACATGGAAAATGAAAAAAAAATTAAAGAAAATAAACTGCATATAAAATATAAAGGATAGCAACAATTTCCTTGGGTGCCATAATGGTACCTCTATAAGGCTCCCAATTCTGGAGAATGACCAAGGCTGACTATTGTTCCTCATCAATGTACATTAGGATATGGGAAGTAATGTTAGTCTTGGGCGCTTTAAGCAATAGATTATCAATTACTTTTATAGTTTTATATAATTATTTATAAACTTCAAATCTGTGACTGGTAAATAATGAAACAGATAATATAAAATATTAAGTATTTAAGGAATTTGTCAACTTAAAAAATATTAACCGTTTTATGTAGCTCAAGATTAAACACATTTTATATAACAATTATAAATGATATTAGGAATGTACTACAAATCTTTTAAAAACATTTTTATCATAGTTAAAACAATTTCATTTTTGAGAGAAAATTCTGTATCATTTAAAAGATATCAAGCGGTTTTTGGATGAGTGCAACTAGCTAAACCCGTATTAGCACCTGGACTTTGATGTCTGTTCAATATAACATTTAAAATTATGCTACTGAAAGATGTAGAAGAGATGAGACCTATGCTTTTATTATACTGCTCTAGATAATCTTAGTCAACCTAAACAATACAATCTAGGATGCAACATCAAACAAAAAAACCCCCTTCATTTAAAAGTGTCATTAATTATTAGGCTAAGTAGAACCAGAAGCAAAATTGAGAAATGTGCCCAAAGTATTTTAAAATATCTTATAAAATCAACTTAATTACCAATATATAAAATGTCTTACCAGCTAGAGATTCCTCATATTTAAGAATGTGCTCAACTAGGTTATCAACAAGTTGAGTACAAGCTTTCTTCACAGGTTTATATGAGGAATCCTCTTCGGACTTCAACAACTATATATGTATATATATAAAAAAAAAAAATCCCGGTATAATTATTCATTAGGCAATAGGAATATAAATGCATTAAATGTGTCCATAAAAAGCTTTCAATTTGTCATTAACAATTAATATGGAAAATGCAAATAAATAAAAAATCTATAGCAAATGTTTTAAAATATCTAATAAACACTTTCAAACAATGTTAGTATGAAGTATTTTAACTGCTGTATGTAGGACCTGAGAGAAATGAGAACGGTAACTTTACTTAATGCTCAGTGCTAGCTGGATTATTTTAAAGAATTTCTATTCTTCCTTATTTCAAGGCCTTTGATAGCTCAAAAAAGTGTAAGTTAATTACATTTTTAATATAACTTCATCTGAATTGCACCTTCAATTTTTAAAATTACAAAACACAAGCCTAGATTTCTTTTTTGTATTATCCTTTGCCAAATTATTAATCAACAATGCAAGAAAAGTATTAGGAATGAGGAGATGAGGAGAAAAGATCAGTCTAACTATACAAATTCAAACTTTTATAATCATAGGTCAGTTGTAAAGTCATCTTTGGTATATTTTTGTTAATACAGACTAGCTAATACAACTCTGGAGATATTAAGGAAGTTGAAATGTGTATTTGATTTTCATGAAGAGTTCTAGTGCTGTCCAATATAACTTCCTGCAATGATGGAAATATTCTTTATCTGTGCTGTCCAATATGGTTGCCAAAAGACATGTGCAGCTACTAAATATGTGAAATGTTGCTAGCATGACCGAAGAATTAAAATCAAATAAAAACAAAAATTCAAATTAAGTTAAAAAACAAAAACAAAAACAAAACCAAAAACACATGTGGCTAGTTTGGGATAGCTCAAGTTTAAACTTTCACTACAAGATGCACAAATGATTAAAACAATTGACAGCAATCAGTATAACATAACATGTATGTTGCCCACATCCTCTTCAACTTAAAGAAATAAATCAAAGAAAACTTCAATTTTCAGTTTCAACTCTGTACAGCAAATTCTACTTGTCCTGATCCACAACTCGATTCTTTAAGCAGCTACTAAAATCACATACTAGTCTTTTCCAGGAAGGAGCAGAAAACAATCCTCTCTTCCTTATTTTCTCTTTTTCCTTTCCAAGAGATTAAGTATACACAAAAGTATAAATCCTGTATTTTGGTTCTCAAGAACAAGAATATGTCCATGGACTTTTATTTTCCCAATGTGCTCCTTCCCTTATTTCATCTTCTGTGTCACTTCAAGGTAACCATTATCAGGAATTTTCTAATTTCTTTGCTTAAAAAAATCGTGTAAGCTGTATACTGCTTATAGTTTTGCCTGATTTTCAACTTTCTAAAACGTATCATGCTAGATGTTGGCTTCTGGGACTTGCCTTGTTCACTCAGCATTATGTCCCTAATACTTGTAATCCAGGGTGTTGCAAATGACTGTATTTTATTCATTTTAACTGATAAGCAACAGGCTACTGTGTTAATACTGCTATTAGTTTAGATATACTGCAATTAATTTAGATAGAATTAGACATTTTTAATGGCATAATGAAAATTCTTTTGTCTCCTTGCACACATATGCAAGACTTTCTTGGGTATATACCTTTAAGTGGAAGTACCTTTTTGTGGAAATACTAGGTCACAGATTATGTAATTGTTCAACTTTATGAAATAATGCTATATATATATATATTTTTTTTTTAATTTTATTTATTTATTTGTCAGAGAGAGAGGACACGCAGGCAGAGTGGCAGGCAGAGGCAGAGAGAGAAGCAGGCTCCCTGCTGGACAAGGAGCCCGATGCAGGACTCGATCCCAGGATCCCGGGATCATGACCTGAGCCAAAGGCAGCAGCCTAACCGACTGAGCCACCCAGGCATCCCAATGCTATATTTTTTCAAACTGCTGTAGTATTTTCTCAATTAATAGTTTAAGAGATACTGTTTAATTCATCTCTTTTCCATCATTTGTTATCATCTGACTTCTCAATTTCCACTAATCAAATGAATGTAAAACACAGTTTTGATTTGTAATTTCCATATTATTAATGAAGTTGAACACTGTATAGGCTATATGTGCTATTTCTTGTATGAAATGCCTATTCATGCCTTTTACTTATTTTCCTACTGGGACTCTTGCCTTATGTTGGTTTATAGAAGAGGAGTTCTTCACATATTCTTAATAATGATCCTTTTTTCCATGTCACATGTGTGTCAAATATCATTTCCCAGTTTGTGACTTGTGTTTTTGCCTTAAGATATCTTTAAATTAAAAGATTTAAAATTAAAAAGATTTTGGGCTCTCCATCTTGTTCTCTTGTACTTCCTTTCAATACACTGAAATTTATCAATCTTTTAAGGTTAATGGCTTTGGAACTCGTTTAAGAAATCTTTCCCTACAGAAAGGTCAAAAATATATTCACATATATTATCTTCTAAAGGATTTAAAGATTTTCTTTATATGGAGGTGATTACTCAGTTGGAAGTAAGAATCAATTTTATTTTATTTTTTTAAAGATTTACTTATCTGAGAGAGAGAAAGAGAGCATGCATGTGTGTGCTGGAGTGGTGGGAGGGCAGAGGGAGAGGGAGAAACAATCTCAAGCAGTCTCTGACCACGGAGCCTGACGTGGGGCTTGATCTCATTACCCCGAGATCATGACCTGAGCAGAAACCAAGAGTTGGACACCTAGCCAAATGAGCCACTGAGGGGCCCCAGAGTAGGAAGCAAATCTTAAAAAAGGAAAAAAGAAAAAAGAAGAGAAAAATTCTTTTTTGATAGCCAATCGTCCCAGCCCCATTTACTAAGAACTCTGTTCTTTCCTCATTAGCTGCAGTGCCACTTCTATTTTAAAAGTATATCCTAAATACATGGAGGCTTATTTTTGGGCTCTCCATCTTGTTCTCTTGGTCTATTTAGTACCACACTATCTACCGTATCTTTAAAATAAGTCCTATATTTGGTAAGGCAAGTCAGTTCTCCTGCATTTTATTTTATTTTATTTTAAAGATTTTATTTTTATTTATTTGACAGGGAGAGATTACAAGTAGGCAGAGAGGCAGGCAGAGAGAGAGAGGAGGAAGCAGGCTCCCTGCTGAGCAGAGAGCCCGATGCAGGACTCGATCCCAGGACCCTGAGATCATGACCTGAGCCGAAGGCAGCGGCTTAACCCACTGAGCCACCCAGGCGCCCCAGTTCTCCTGCATTTTAAAAATGACAATTATTTTTAGTTCTCTGCTTTTCCACATACATTTTACAATCATCTCAACATATCTGATGACTGTATTTTTTCTTTTATTAAAAAAATTTTTTTTTAAAAGACTTTACTTATTTATTTGACAGAGAGAGATTGCAAGTAGGCAGAGAGGCAGGCAGAGAGAGATGGGGGGAGAAGCAGGCCCCATGCTGAGCAGAGAGCCCGATGCGGGACTCGATCCCAGGTCCCTGAGAACATGATTTGAGCTGAAGGCAGAGGCTTAACCCACTGAGCCACCCAGGCACCCTCTTCTTTTATTTTTAAGCAGGCTCCACACCCAGCATGAAGCTTGAACTCAAGACCCTGAGCTCAAAAATACATGCTCTACCAATTGAGCCAGCCAGGTGCCCCTTGCCGATTATTTTTTATTTTGATGAGATCTCTGAACTTATTCCCATTTTACATGATTTTCATTTTAGGTTTATAGTTATTTTGTTAGACTTTGTTCCTACTTGGGGTGCCTGATGGCTCAGTGGGTTAAAGCCTCTGCCTTCAGCTCAAGTCATGATCCCAGGGTCCTGCAATCGAGCCCCGCATTGGGCTCTCTGCTCAGCAGGGAGCCTGGTTCCTCCTCTCTCTGACTGCCTCTCTGCCTACTTGTAATCTCTGTCAAATGAATGAATAAAATCTTTAAAAAAAAGAAAAAAGAATTTGTTCCTACTTTTTAAAAAAAATTATTTATTTATTTGACAGAGAGAGATTACAAGTAGGCAGAGAGGCAGGCAGAGAGAGAGAGGAGGAAGCAGGCTCCCTGCTGAGCAGAGAGCCCGACGCGGGACTCGATCCCAGGACCTTCAGATCATGACCCGAGCCGAAGGCAGCGGCTTAACCCACTGAGCCACCCAGGCGCCCCTGTTCCTACTTTATTAGAAGTTACCATTCAAAAAAAGAAAAAAAAAAAAGAAAAAAAAAAAAAAAGAAGTTACCATTCAAAGTTATTAAATTTTATCAAAAATTTGTCCTGTGCTCCCTGGAGTGATTACTTATTTCTTCTACTTTGATGTTAAATCATACACAAACACTGATGTTAAACCAGCCTTATGCTTATATATGCATAAGCGCATGTATATACATATACATATGTACACATACACATACATCTTTATCTGTCTTATTTTTGATGTATTTCAAAGTAAACTGTAAACAGTATACTTTTTTTCCCCTTTGAGATAAAATTTACACAAAATCAAATGTTCAAATCTTCAGTGCTCATTTCCTCAGTTTTGTTAAGTGCATTCACCATTAGAACTCAAACTCCTATCAAGATACAGAACAGTGATCTACATCTTTAGCTCATATCAGAATCATCTGGAGAGGCTATAAAATATAGAATGGGGGCCCACCCTGAGTTACTGGGGTAAAGCCTTAGAATTCGTGTATCTAACAACTTGCAGGTACTCTCAGTAACTTTAACTCTTAGAACCACTGGTAGAGAATATTACCATCATCCTTGAAAGTTCCCTCACGTTACTTCCCAGTCAATCCCTGACCCCCTGCAATCATTCTTCTGAGTCTTTCCAATACAGACTAATTTTGCCTCTCCTAGAACTTCATATAAATCAGAACATGTACTCTTCTGTGTAGGGCTTCCTTCACTCTGCATAATGTTTTCATTATTCACCTAAGTTGTATGTATCAACAGTTTGTTCCTTTATGATGTGGAATACTATGAAACTGTGTGGATATATCAGCCAAGTTCTTTCCCCTTTGTAACAAAGACTGCTTTTTCCGCTGTCCAATAGCATGTTTCTCAGTTCCGTCTGAGACCCCATCAGAATGGGGTCTGTCAGTATTTCTACCAACATACTGTACATGAATATAAGTATTCTCTAAGAAGACAAAAACTTTCTCTATAGCTTCTTTTCTCTCTGAGCCCTCACCAGAACTGCCTTTCAAGGTCCCTCAAAATATCAGCTTTTTCTAGTATTAGCACATCAAAACTGTTCTAGTCTCTACCTATTACCCAGCTCCAAAGCCACTTTCACATTGTTTTCAGCTGTATCCTACTTTTTGGTACCAATTTCTGTCTTAGCTTGGGCTGCTATAATAAATACCATAGACTAGGTGGCTTAGAGATTTATTTCTCATAGTTCTGGAAGCTGGGAAATCTGAGACAAAGGTGCCAGCATCTTCTGGTGAAGATTCTTTTCCTAGCTTGCAGATGATGGTCTTCTTGTTATATCCTTATGTGGCAGAGAATAGAGAGATCATCTCTCTGTGTTTCTTCTTAGAAGAGCATTAATCTGATTCACAAGGGCTCCACCCTCATGATCTAATCATGCCCCCAAAGCCCCACCTCCTAGTATCACACTAGGGATTAGGCTTCAACATATGAATTTTGGTGACACACACATTCTGTCATTCTCTGAGGAATCCTCTTGATTCCTTAAGTATGGAAGGAGTCCCATACTCTATGGAAAATATACTGTTAATTCTTTTTTTTTTAATTTTTAATTTTTTATAAACATATGTTTTTATCCCCAGGGGTACAGGTCTGTGAATCACCAGGTTTACACACTTCACAGCACTCACCAAAGCACATACCCTCCCCAATGTCCATAATCCCACCCCCTTCTCCCAAACCCCCTCCCCCCAGCAACCCTCAGTTTGTTTTGTGAGATTAAGAGTCACTTATGGTTTGTCTCCCTCCCAATCCCATCTTGTTTCATTGATTCTTCTCCTACCCACTTAAGCCCCCATGTTGCATCACCACTTCCTCATATCAGGGAGATCATATGATAGTTGTCTTTCTCTGCTTGACTTATTTCGCTAAGCATGATACGCTCTAGTTCCATCCATGTTGTCGCAAATGGCAAGATTTCATTTCTTTTGATGGCTGCATAGTATTCCATTGTGTATATATACCACATCTTCTTGATCCATTCATCTGTTGATGGACATCTAGGTTCTTTCCATAGCTTGGCTATTGTGGACATTGCTGCTATAAACATTCGGGTGCACGTGCCCCTTTGGATCACTACGTTTGTATCTTTAGGGTAAATACCCAATAGTGCAATTGCTGGGTCATAGGGCAGTTCTATTTTCAACATTTTGAGGAACCTCCATGCTGTTTTCCAGAGTGGCTGCACCAGCTTGCATTTCCACCAACAGTGTAGGAGAGTTCCCCTTTCTCCACATCCTCGCCAGCATCTGTCATTTCCTGACTTGTTGATTTTAGCCATTCTGACTGGTGTGAGGTGATATCTCATTGTGGTTTTGATTTGTATTTCCCTGATGCTGAGTGATATGGAGCACTTTTTCATGTGTCTGTTGGCCATCTGGATGTCTTCTTTGCAGAAATGTCTGTTCATGTCCTCTGCCCATTTCTTGATTGGATTATTTGTTCTTTGGGTGTTGAGTTTGCTAAGTTCTTTATAGATTCTGGACACTAGTCCTTTATCTGATATGTCGTTTGCAAATATCTTCTCCCATTCTGTCAGTTGTCTTTTGATTTTGTTAACTGTTTCCTTTGCTGTGCAAAAGCTTTTGATCTTGATGAAATCCCAATAGTTCATTTTTGCCCTTGCTTCCCTTGCCTTTGGCGTTGTTCCTAGGAAGATATTGCTGCGGCTGAGGTCAAAGAGGTTGCTGCCTGTGTTCTTCTTTACCTAACCTTGCCCAAAGGGACCTATGGTCTTTTATCAGGTTAACTGTACACTGAAGAAAAGGAAATTGATCAGACCTTTTAGGGATTATTAGATGTTGGTTCTGAACTGGCACTAATTCCAGGAGACCCTAAAGGTTGCTGTAGCCCATAAGTCAGAGTAGGGGTGGGGTTTGGAGGTCAGGTGGTCAGTGGAGGTATAACTCTGGTCTGTTTCACGCTGAGTCCAGTGGGTCCCCAAATACACCTTGTGATTATTTCCTAGTACAAAAATGCAAAATTGGAATAGATATACTCAGCAGCTGACAGAATCCTCACGTTGGTTCTCTGATCCATGCAGTGAGGGCTATTATGGTGGGAAGGTCAAGTGGGAGCCATGAGGAATGCTTCTACCCAGGAAAATAGTACACTAAAAGCAATACTACACTACTGGAGGGGCTGTCATGATTAGTGGTATCATCAGAGACTTGAAGGATGCAGAGATGGTAATTCATACCACCTTCTCATTAAACCTACTTATTTGGCCTATGCAGTAGACAGATGGATCTTGGGGAATGACAGTGGATTAGCATAAGCTTAACCATGTGGTGACTTCAACTCTAGCTGCTGTACCAGATAAGGTATTACTTGAGTGAATTAATACATTCCCTGGTTGCCTGGGACCTTCTGGCAGATGTCTTTTTCTCCATCCCTGTCAAAGGCCTACCAGAAGCAGTCTGCTGTCAGCAGGCAAGGCCAGCTGATTACCTCTTCCTTTAGTAAGATTATCACACTGGTTCATTACACTGATGGTACGATGCTGACTGTACCTAGTGAGCAAAAAGTAGCAACCACTCTAGACTTACTGGTAAGACTTGTGTGTGTCAAAAGGTGGGGAAATACATCCAACAAAAATTCAGGGGTCTTCTACTTCAGTGAAATTACTAGTGTCTTAGTGGTGTGGGGTATGTTGAGATAACCCTTCTAAGGTAAAGGATAAACTGTTCCATCTGGCCTTTCCTATATATAATCAAAAAGAGAGGCACAATGCCTAGTGGGCTTTTGATTTTAGAGGCAACAAATTCTTTTTCTGAATGTATTACTCTCGCTCATTTGCTGAGTGACCTGAGATGCTGCCTGTGCTAGAGTAGGGCCTAGAAGAGAAGAAGGCCGTGCACAAGATCCAGGCTGCTGGGCAAGCTGCTCTGCACCATGGGTCAGATGATCCACAGGTGTCTGAAGTGTCAGCAGCAGGTTTGGAGCCTTTGGAAGGATCCCATAGGGGGACTGCATGCAGTACAAATCCTTAGGATTTTGGAGCAAAGCCTTGTTGTCCTCTGCAGATAACTACTCTCTTTTTAAAGAGAGCTCCTGGCATGCTACTGGGGCTTAGTAGATACTAAATGCCTAGCTATGGGTCACCACACTACCATGCAATCTGAGCTACCTGTGATGAACTGGGTGTTACCTGACCCCTCCAACTCAAGATATAAAGCTGGGTATGCACAGCAGCAGTCATCATCGAATGTAAGTGGTATAGATGTGACTGGGTGAGAGCAGCCCAAATGCCTATGGTTCTCATTCCTGCTATAGGGTCTCTCTTCAGCCTGTACCTATGGACTCATGCGGAGATCCTTACGATCATCCCCTATGATCAACCAGCAGAGGAGAGGAAGACTTCAGCCTGGTTTGCATCTGGGTCTGCACGATACACAGGACCATTCCAAAGTAGACACCTGCAGCACTATAGCTCCTGACTGGAACATCCCTGAAGGACAGTGGTGAAGGGAAATTCTTCCACCAGGCAGAACTTCTGAGCAGTGTACCTGGCTGTTCACTTTGTTTGGAAGAAGGAACGACCAGAAATGTGACTTTGTATTACACTGATTCATGGGCTGTGGCCAACAGTTTGGCTGGATGGCTAGGGACTTGGAAGGAAGAGGATTAGAAAGCTGGGGACAAGGAAATTTAGAAAATAGGCATGTGGATAGACATCTCCGATTGGGCAAAAAACATGAGGATACTTGTGTCTCACATGAATGTTCACCGAAGGATGATGTCAGCAGAGGAATAATTAAGTAATCAAGTGGATAAGAAGACTCATTTTTGTAGGTATCTTCTTGGAGGATATCAGCCTCTTTCCCAACTACCCTTATTGCTCAATGGGCTGATGAACAAACTGTCCATGGTGGCAGGGAAGGAGGTTATACATGGGCTCAGTGACCCAGACTTCTATTCATGAAGGCCAGTGTGGCTATGGCCACTGCTGAGTGACTAATCTCCCAGCAGCAGAGACCAACACTGAGTCCCTGACATAGAACCAATCCCTAGGTGAATAGTCAGCTATCTCATGGGCAGGTTGATTACACAGGACCATTTTCATAATATTCTTACTGGAACAGACCCTCTGGATACAGACTTGCTCACTGCATGCAGTGCTTCTGCCAAAACTACCACCTGTAGATTTATAGAATGCCTTATTTACTGTCATGGTATTCTACACAGAATTACTTTTGATCAATGAATCCAAGTGGTTTGATAGAACATGGAATGGACTTTTGAAGGGTTACATATAGCACCAGATAGGTGGCAATATCCTGCACGGCTGAGGCAAGATTCTCCAGAAGGCTCTATATGCTCTGAATTAGTATCTAGTATTTGGTGCTGTTGAGCCCACAACGAGGATTCACAATCCAGAAATTTGCAAGGGGTGGAAATGGGAGTGGCATCACTCACTATTACCTCTAGCAACCTGCTAGCAAAATTTTTACTTCTGGCAACTTTATGCTTTGCTGACCTAGAGGTCTTAGTTCCAGAAGGAGCTCCCACCTGGAGACACAACTGTCCCACTGAACTGGAAGTTAAGGTGATGACCCAACTACTTTGGGCTCCTCATGCCTCTAAATCAACAGGCAAAGAAGGGAATTAGGGTACTGGCTGGAGTGACTGATCCTGACTACCAGAGAGAGACTGGAATTCTGCTCTACAATGGAGATAAGGAAGAGTATGTCTGGAATATAGGAGATCCCTTATGGCAACTCTTAGTATCACCATCTCCTGTGATTAAGGTCAATGTAAAACTGTATCAACCCAAGCTAGGCAGGACTACTAGTGGTAAAGACCCTTCAAGAAAGAAGTTATGAGGGACGACTGGGTGGCTCAGTTGGTTAAGCCGCTGCCTTAGGCTCAGGTCATGATCCCAGGGTCCCGCATCGGGCTCCTTACTTGGTGGGAAGCCTGCTTCTCTCTCTGCCTCTGCCTGCCGCTCTGCCTGCTTGTGCTCTCCCTCTCTCTCTCTCTCTGACAAATAAATAAATAAATAAAATCTTTAAAAAAAAAAAAAAAAAGAGTGAAGTTATGAGTCATTCCACCATGAACCAAGACCAGCTGAGCTCCTTGTTGAAGGCAAAGGGGAATGGACAGTGGGCAGAAGAAGGCAGCCATGACCACATTACAAGATATAGGAAAAAAAAAAAAGTTGCCATGAGCATTTTCTACTTATTTTGCTATGAATACATTAGTGTGTGTGTGTGTGTTTGTGTATTTATGTGTGTATGTAGGGAGGGATAGTAAGAGGGAGAAGGAGGGAGAGAGGAAAGAGCGAATAATTTTTTCCCCTCTTATTCCCTTACCATAGAACACAAGATGTATTGACTTCATATCACAGTATATTTAAGTTATGGGATATCAAAAAGAAGAGTAACTATCACTCAAGAGCTTCATTTTTTTCTCCTGGGAAAGAGATTAGTGCATTTTTGGTTGTATGCAGGATAGCTGTTATCATGTTAGGTGGAACTATGACCTTGTTATTGTTTTTGGAGATGAAGTATGTTTTGTTCTTTTTTAAAGATTTATTTATTTATTTGATAGAGATCACAAGTAGGCAGAGAGGAGGCAGGCAGAGAGAGAGAGGGGGGAATCAGGCTCCCTGCTGAGCAGAGAGCCTGATGCGGGGCTCAATCCCAGAACCCTGAGATCATGACCTGAGCCGAAGGCAGAGGCATAACCCACTGAGTCACCCAGGTGCCCATGAAGTATGGTTTAAAGAGATATACATATGTGCCAAGTTGACAAAGTGGACTTGTCATGGTTAATTTTATGTGTCAGCTTGACTGGGCCACAGAATACCCAGTTACTCGGCTAAATATTACTTCTGGGTATTGCTGAGGATGTTTCTGGATGAGATTCACATTTGAAATGGTGGACTGAGGGGCGCCTGGGTGGCTCTGTGGGTTAAAAGCCTCTGCCTTCAACTCAGGTCATGATCTCAGGGTCCTGAGATCGAGCCCCACATGGGGCTCTCTGCTCAACAGGGAGCCTGCATTCCGCCCCCCCCACCCCCGCTGCTCTGCCTGCTTGTGATCTCTCCCTCTCTCTGTCAAATAAATAAACAAAATCTTAAAAAAAAAAAAAAAACCAGAAACAAAAAACCCAGAAATGGTGGACTGAGTAAAGCAGATTATCCTCTCTAATTTGGGTGGGTATCATAGAAGCCACTGAGGGCCTGAAAAGAACAAAAGGTGGAGGAAGGAAGAAACCGACTATTCTCTGTCTGAGCTGGGACATCAGGTTTCTCTTGACTTCAACTGGAATTTATACCATTGTGTACCCTGGTTCAGATCTTCAGACAAAGACTAAACTACACCAGTAGATTCTCTGGACTTCTAGCTTGCAGACAGCAGATTTGGGGATTTAAGAGGCACCACAACTCCATGAGCCAATTCCTTATAATAGATCCTTTTCTCTCTCCTCTCAGTATTCTGTTGGTTCTGTTCCTCTGGAGAACCCTAGTACATGTCCCTTCCATATCAATCCCTGGCCCCCTGCAAACACTCTTCTGAATTTTTCCAATATAGACTAGTTTCTGACTCTCTTAGAACTTTATATAAATGGAATCAGAATATGTACTCTACTGTGTAAGTCTTCTTAACTCTTTGTAATGTTTTTATTATTCATCTATGTTGCTCTATGTTTCAATAGTCTCCTCCTTTAAGATGTGGGGTACTATTAAATTACACGAGTATATTAATTTTCCTGTTCATTCATTGGTTGATAAAGTATTTGACTGTAAACTTCAAGGAGATATTGTTTTAGAGTACTAGGCCAGGAACATATGAAATATATGTTATTCAAGTTTTTTTCACTGTCTGCATTTTCTTTTTTTAAAAATAATTTGAAAGATTTTATTCATTTATTTGAGAGAGAGTGAGCAGGCACACTCAAGAGAGAGCACATGTCGGGGAGGGGCAGAGTAGAGGGAGTAGTAGACTCCCACCTGAGCATGGAGTACGACAGATGTGGGGTTTGTCTCGGGACCCTGGGATCATTTACTTGAGCCAAAGGCAGATGCTTAACCAACCGAGTCACTCAAGCACCCCACCAGTATTTTCTTATAAACTAAAAAGGATCATACTCTTGGTTCATAAGCAATGAAAATGAGTGGCACTAAAACAATCAATTCAATTTTTGTGTACCTATCATAGTGATTTGACAGTTCTTTAAACTAATTAGACTACTTTATAGAAATTAAAAAATAGAAGGACTTTCATGATAGAAATTTCTCTTTCATGCACTACTGAAAAATGGCAAAAAAACTATGAATTCATTTAAAGTTATAAAACTATGAATTCATTAAAGGTTATGAAGGCAGTGAATCTTCATACATTTGAAGTGTGTGTGTGTATATATACTAACAAAATTATTTATTTTGACAGTTTGATGCATGTCTGAATTTGAAGCTATAGTACTATAAGTTTCCCTAAAAGATGACTACATTCCATATGTTGAGAATCACTAATCCATAAGAAACTCAACACAAAAATAATAAGAATGAGAAGTAATGGAAAGTAGATCGAGTAGAATGTGTATATGAGATCAAGTGGAAATAGCTGAAGTGTGCTAATTCTTTTTTCTTGATTTTATTTACTTGAGAGAGAGAGAGCATGCACAGCAGGGGGAGGAGAATGAGAAGCAGGCTCCTCACTGAGCAGGGAGCCTGATATGGGGCTCAATCCCAGGACACTGGGATCATGACCCAAGACGAAGGCAGACACTTAACCAACTGGGCAATCTAGGCACCCAAGTGTTGGGAATTAAAAAAAAAAATCTTTTTTTTTTTTTTTTTAAACTCTACCCCCAGTGTGGGCTCAAACTCACAGTTCCAAGATCCAGAGCTATATGCTCTAACCGACTGAGCCAGCCTGGTGCACCCATGTACATTAATTATTCTTGACTCAAGAATTTCCAATGATTCTGGCAGTCTATTCTCTATATCCTTCCTAAGCTCTCTTATTATGCATACATGTTGTTGTAACTGCTAAAAGTGGTTTTGTCTCTTTAAATGCATCTATAATAAATTGTTTAAAAAGACTTTATTTATTTGACAGAGATCACAAGTAGGCAGAGAGGCAGGCAGAGAGAGAGGGAAGCAGGCTCCCCACTGAGCAGAGAGCCCAACGTGGGGCTCGATCCCAGGATCCTGGGATCATGACCTGAGCCGAAGGGAGAGGCTTTAACCCACTGAGCCACCCAGGCACCCCTTAATAATTTTTTTTTTTAAAGATTTTACTTATTTATTTATTTGTCAGAGAGAGAGAGAGAGGATGAGAGAGCGCGCACAAGCAGGCAGAGGCGGAGAGAAGGCTCCCTGCCAAGCAAGGAGCCCCATGTGGGACTCGATCTCAGGATTCTGGGATCATGACCCGAGCCGAAGGCAGCAGCTTAACCGACTGAGCCACCCAGGCGTCCCAATAATTTTTTTTTTTTAAAGATTTTATTTATTTGACAGACAGAGATCACAAGTAGGCAGAGAGGCAGGCGGTGGGTGTGGGGAAAGTAGGTTCCTGCTGAGCAGAGAGCCCGATGCGGGGCTTGATCCAAGGACCCTGAGATAATGACCTGAGCTGAAGGCAGAGGCTTTAACCCACTGAGCCACCCAGGTGCCCCTATAATAAATATTTGTAAGCCTTATTTCTTTCAATAAATTAAATTCTGTTAATCTAATGACTGTATCACGAGGTCACAGTGTCACTGATAAACTGTTTTCAGAAACTAAAGTAAAATACACAATGGGGAAAAAGGACTGAATGAACAAGTAGCCAAAGAGGACTAGAAAGTAAAGATATAAGAACATAGAATTTACTGCTAAGAGATTACAAATCTAGTCATCTCCTTTCTGCTTCTAACTTGCCAATAATACATATGGATATTATCTTGGGTCCTTTTTGGTAATACTAAATGATAGTTCTGATAGCTACAATTAATTCTTACTCACTTATTGTAATTATCAGATGAAACATGTGGTTGTAAAGCCTTTTTGAAATTATTATGTCCCATCTGGGATGACTGACATAAATATAAGTAAGATGGTCACAATGCATTGTAACATAGAGCTAATTATTTGACTTAGGAGGGAAATGATACCAAATATATTATGTAAACTTATACATATGGATATTATCTTGGGTCCTTTTTGGTAATACTAAATGATAGTTCTGATAGCTACAATTAATTCTTACTCACTTATTGTAATTATCAGATGAAACATGTGGTTGTAAAGCCTTTTTGAAATTATTATGTCCCATCTGGGATGACTGACATAAATATAAGTAAGATGGTCACAATGCATTGTAACATAGAGCTAATTATTTGACTTAGGAGGGAAATGATACCAAATATATTATGTAAACTTATGAAATAAAAGATAATATACAGAACATGATTTAGGAAGAGAACCTAAGATATTACAGACTGAAGAACATATGAAAATACCATGAAGATTTTAAAAAAGGCATCTTAAAAATTTTTTTTAAAAGCAACGTATTACTGCACACCATCAGATGGCTAAAGTTAAAAAGAATGACAAAACCAAGTATTGGTGAGAATGTAGAACAACTGGAACATTGCTGGTAGAAATTCAAAATGGTTCAGCCATTTTGGAAAGAGTCTGGCCGTTTCTCATTCAACACATGACCCAGCAATCACATTTATATGAATTTACCCAAGAAAAATAAAAACACTCATCCACACAAACACTTGCACACAAATATTCATGGCAGCATTATTCAGGAAAGTCTAAAGTGGAAACACAAATCCATAAATTAGTGAGTTCATAAAGAAATTACCATAAGTATGTACTACTGACAATTGAGAGCAATAAAAATGAATAAAATATTAATATACCAGCAATATTCTGCTAATTAAAAGAAGTCGAACATAAAAAAACTACATGCTGTATGATCCACTGATATGAAATCCTACAAAAGGTCAAAAAGTGACGAAAAGTAGATTGGTTGTTTCCTGGGACCAAGGAAAGAGTACCAACTATAAAGAGATGCAAAGAAGTTTGAAGGATACTCTAGATCTTGATTGTGCCTCAAGAACACAATTCTGGTTGACTATTAAAAATATTGCTAAACATACAATAGTAGACAGAAATAAACGGACTTAACTAGACAGGAGCTTGTTGATATAATCAAACAGAAAAAATTTATTTCAAGAAGGGCTTTTAATGAGGTGCCTGGATGGCTCAGTCGGTTGAGTGTGTGACTCTTGATTTTGGTGGTCACGATCTCAGGGTTGTGAGATGGAGCCCACAATGGAGCCTGCTTAAGATTCTCTTTCTCCCACTCCCTTTGGCCCTCCACCCCCCTTTAAAAAAAAAAAAATGGACTTTTAGTAATATATCTTTAGTGAATTATAGATAAAAAGAAATGCAAAGAAATCTTATAAACTGTATTCAATGTTTTTGTTAATATAGGAGGACAAAGCAAGTAAATTATGTTCCTTTCCTTGGGAACCAAGACTTTTAGCCTAAAGGAAAGAATAAAACCAAAGAAATAGACTTTCATAATACAAAACTTGAATAAAACTATCAATATTAATTCTTGATTTATTTTTGCCTTTCTAAAAAATACATATTTTATAGCTCTATCCTCTGGAAAAGGCCCAAAGCTATAATAACCTATTAGCAAAGAACATCTGCAGCATCTAAATTTTTCTCTGCAAAGGGAATTAGGGCTCTTTGGAAAAATGGCTGATTTCAGGTTTGGGACAGAAAATGTACAAGTTGAGTCTAGGGCATCTTGTAGAGGCCAAAAAGTGATCAGGTTACAAAAGAGTAATAAGGTTATATCAAAAGTATAAAAGACCAACCTGAAGGGACTACCACTGGCCAAAGATGAGACAATCTTAACTTCAAAAAAATTATGATTATAACATTTAAAATACAAAGACAGGGCAGTTGGGTGGCTCAGTTGATTAAGTGTCTGACTTGATTTCGGTTCAGGTCATGATCTCATGGCTATGTGATTGAGCCCTGCAACAGGCTGATGCTGGGCATTGAGCCTGGTAAGGGTTCTCTACCTCCCTCTCCTTCTGCCCCCTCCCCTGCTGAAAACATAAATAAAATAAAATATAAAGAGATACAAATCTATTCATTCATGCTGACATTAAAAAAATGAACAAACTCGTTATAATAAGTGTACTAGGTTGACAACATCTAAATTGAAAGTGGGATAAACAAACATTATGTGCCTCCTAATGTGATCACTAACATCCAGCATCATCCTGGTCTCCTACTCCCAAAACTGAACTTCAATATTATTAAGGCTCTAGATCTAAGAGTTTAAGGAAAAAAATATGGTGAATAGAGGAATAACTTAAATGACACCAGAAGGAAAAGATCTATGAAATCTAGAACGTCGGACATTCTATAGGAAAACATATAAGTGACATGAAAAAAAAGAGGGGTAAGGGGTTGACTATCGTAGATTAAGAGAAGAGACTTAAAAGCCTTACCAACCAAAGCAACCTCAAACCAAATACAGAAATACATTTTTGAGACAATCAGGGAAACATGAACATTAAATAGGAATTAAATATTAAGGAAAACTTATTAATATTTATTTTGATATAGATGATAATGATATTCTGGTTATTTTTTAAAAGTAATTTCTGTTAAAGAAATTCTTTAGACACTAAAATGTTTATGGTGAAATGATATAAAGTATGGGGTTTGCTTTAAAGTACTACAGCCAAGAAAAAATAATTAAAAAAAATATATAAGCGAAGGATTAGAGTAAAATAAGATTGGGAAAATGCTGATAACTTTGAAGCTGGGTGATGAGTATTTCTAACGATTTAAAATTTCTGAAATAAAAAAATTCATAGGGAGATAAACATTTTTACAAATGAAATTTTTAAGAACAACTGTAGTTTAATTCTGCACTATTAATGTAAATATATATTTAATGCAATCAGTAAATCTGTAGATTTCATGTCTAACATACAAATTAAAGGGATAAGAAAAAAATAATTATCTGGAAGGCAGAGAAGACAGAATTTCAATTACTGATTTAGAAAACTTACTTACATCAGGCATCAAATAATTTATTAAATAGGGATATTAACCAGCACATTCAGCCTAATATACTGAAATAAATGTTCTCCCTCAAAAGAAAAATTCTTAAAAAATAAATGAAAAGATTCTTTTAAATCATAAAGCTTATAAAGAACTAACCTTCTATTAAATTTCATGATATTTGTTATCAGGAGTCAAAATAACACTCACGTTTTGAAGGAGTTGCTCAAACCAGTCATATCCAGTATCTCTGCATGCAGCAACCTAAGCGGGAAAATATGGTGAAACTATCAAAATTAGAAATTTACTTAAAAATCTGAAAAAACAAAAACAAAAACCAAATCTTTGCTATGTTTTAGCTTGAAGTATATTAATGTCTCAATGTTCTCATTTAAAAAATTAGTTTTAAAGTAAACTATTCTTTTAGTAGACCAGTAATTTACCAATGCTAAACAATTTTATTTTAAAAACACTTTAGAAGATATTCCACAAATTGGTTGAATATATTGAAATTAAATAAGGTATTAGAGGAAAGGTGGATGGGAAGATGCGTGAAATAGGTGAGGGGGATTAAGGAGAGCATTTGTTGTGATGAACCCTGGATGATGTATGGAAGTGCTGAATCAGTATACTGTACACCTGAAATTCATATTACACTGTATGTTAACTAACTAAAGTTAAATAAAAACTTTAAAAAATATAGGATATCACATTTTGAATAATAACTTCAATTAGTCAGAAAAACCTGTAAGATTTAAAACAATACAAATAGAAATGTTTGCTTATTATTTTCCTTCTAGATAGAAGATAGAAAGACATGAGTGAAACAAAGTTGAACCTGTAAATGATAATACAAAATGTATGTTCAAAACAAAAAGTACTTTGGGTTGAAAAGGTTTGGAGCTTGTGCATATAATTAAAAGTAATGAGACTTATCTTAACTCATGGTGTCTGAAAAAGTACTATCCCATTTTAGGTGGCTATCCCTGGGCTACTGTT
Source organism: Mustela erminea (assembly GCF_009829155.1). Taxonomy (NCBI): domain Eukaryota; kingdom Metazoa; phylum Chordata; class Mammalia; order Carnivora; family Mustelidae; genus Mustela; species Mustela erminea. Next base: position 135,385,411 of record NC_045616.1, read on the forward strand.
ACTCCTCATCCACTTTTCCTTCTTCCCCCTCTCTGTTTTCAATCAGTGGAGGAATACAGCGAATTTCAGTATCAGTGCTTAAGTGAATGAATGCCAAGAAGTGATTATGTAGAAATACCAATCTCATCTTCTTTGCATCCCCTGAGTATCTCCAGAAATGTAAAGGGAAGTTCAGCTGACCCTGAACAATGCAGGGTTTAGGGATGCTAACCCCCTGCACATAGGAAAATCTATGTATAACTTTAATTTCCCCCAAACTTAACTTTTAATAGCTTACTGCTGACCAGAAGCCTTATCAATAACAAACAGGTGATTAACACACATGTTGTATGATATATGTATCTTTTACAGTAATGGAGTAAGCTAGAAGAAAGGAAATAGTAGTAAAAAATAATCCTAAGGAACAGAAAATACAACTTATAGTACTATATTGTATTTACTGAAATAAATCCGTGTATAAGTGGACCTGTACAGCTGAAGGGTCAACCATAGTATTAAATGTCAAGATTAACCAAATATCTCATCATTGTCTCTATATTCGTAAGAGTGGGTAGGCCTAAACTAGGTTTGCAACCACAGGGACCACACCTTTGTTCCAGTCCTTACCACATCAGTGATGTTTAAAATTTTCCTTGTCATTGCTTCTTTGTCATTGTGCGGAGTTGGAGTAAACCAGAGTTTTTGGAATGTTTCATTTACTAATTTCTAGAAGAAAGAAAATTTCAAACTACACAACTAAAACAAACGGCAAAATTATCAATCCCAAATTCTTATTAAAACCCAAAACAAAGTCAGTAGAGCATACAACTCCTGATCTCTGGGTCATAAGTTCAAGCCCCATGGTGAGAAAAGAATTTATTAAAACAAAACAAACAAACAAAAAAACCTGTCCCAAAGCTATAAATAACTAATCAAAACATAAACCACCAGGAATTTTTGGCATGAATTTCTCAGTTTAGAAACATTCATCAATTAATTTCTTAAATTTATAATCTTTTACAATTGTTAAAAATTTTAAATAGGTGATATTATGCCTAGCCTACGGAATCTGCATAGTATACACTCAAATGTTTTTGATCAAACTAAAAAATATTTTTACTATTTTTGGGGAAAAGTTGTTAAAAACAAACACAAGAACAAATACAGGGGACAATAATATATAAATAAATTAATGAATAAGATTGAACTTTCAAAGAAGTATTTCTTAACTTAGAACACCAAATACATACCATGTGAAAATTAATTCGATAATAAACTTCCTGCATATAATGTAATCACTATGATGACATTAAATATTATAATTCAACTGATTGAGAAAGATCAGATTTTATTAACATAAGATCTAGAAATAAAAACGTAAGAAAGTATGCCTTTTTTGAATTTATAATCTAAAAATGTTGATTCGCTTATAAAGGTTTTATAAGTCATATTTTACATATACATCAACAAAATTTAGACACAATGAACACTTAAATTACTTAAAACACAAAAGAAAAAATTTTAAAGAAGTCACCATTTCATCTTACCTTAATGCCCTCTTCATCATTGACTCTGCGAATCATTTTTACACACATTTCCGTAATTTTTGGAAATGTTGGCTGTTCAATACAGATGTCTCTTAGAATCTTTATTACCCTTTTCCTGACACTGATACCTGTATCCTAAGAACAGAAAAGTATTTTTAAATATCAGAATGCTTGATGGATGAAATATGATAAAATAAAATTAAAGAATAAACACTATCAGGCAGTCTATTAACTACTAACATGATAAAGATGGTCTATATATTTCCTCCCTCTATGCTTTCTTACTAACGGTACTATAAATATGGGTTATTATGTTGTTTTACTTTTAAAATATGAAATCCAAGACATAAAAAAATATTAAACAGCACTGAACACAAGACTAGAACATAAGCTCACCAAAATTAAGTGGAATAATAAACATGAAGCTTTTAGAATAGTGGCACTTAAACAGCATATGAAATATTTTTTTTTTAAAGATTTTATTTATTTATTTGACAGAGAGAAATCACAAGTAGGCAGAGAGGCAGGCAGAGAGAGAGGGGGAAACAGGCTCCCTGCTGAGCAGAGAGCCCGAAGTAGGGCTCGATCCCATGACCTGAGCCGAAGGCAAAGGCTTAACCCTCTGAGCCACCCAGGCGCCCCTGAAGTATTTTTTTTTATATGAAGTATTTTTAGCAGAAGTGTTAAACCTAAATCCCACTGAACCACTGTCCCTATCATCTTATAGTTAATAAGAAATACAAGAAACAAAAGAACAAATTAAATAAAACCTTGAGGAAATAACAAGACTGACCCTGGTCTTTTTAAATGAGTCACTGTCATGGGGGCAGTATATAAAAAAGAGAATACTCTAAATTTTAAAACATGATTACCAAATGCAAAGTATGCTCTTTGACTGGATTCTGTTTAAAAAAAAAAAAAAAAAAAGCGCTAGAAAATAAGTTTTTTCCACCAGTTTTTAGGACTATTGTAGAATCTGAATATAAACTGGTTATTAGATGATATTTACAGACTGTTAATTTGGTTGGATGAGACAGTAGTTTTTGTTTATAAGAGCAGTACCCACATTTTTTTTGGATAGGTAGGCTGAAGTATCCACAGAAGAAGTAGACAAATGTTTTATTTAATTTAAACTAATTTAGCAAAAAATATAGATGAAATATGGTGCTAGATACTTGAGTGTTCACTGCACTATTACTCTTAAGTTCACAAATTTTCATAATTAAAGAGTTTTAAAAAGAAATAAAAAGCACTGGACACTTAATGTACAAAATTATTTCCATTATGCAGTCTGACAACCATGAAAATGTTTTAGGATATACTACTTGGGTAGGTGCTGTCAGTTCTTTAGCTTTGAGAATCTTACTGATTGTGCCTTTCACTCTTGAAAAGACTAATTCACTAAAATGAAAAAATTTCTTCCACTCTCTCCTTAAATTCTTTGTTTCAATCAAGATTTTATGCTAGTGGAAGCTGAAATTCTTGAACTCCCAGTCACATAATATTCTGAGAGCAAACTAAAGGTAGATAAACTCTTATCACTGTGGGGAATACCCAATCCGGTGCCTGATAGACTTCTGCTAACAGAAGTCAGTATGCCTGCAGTGGGTGATGTGGAAATTCCACAGATATTCTGTAATGCCAATGCTTCCTGTTTCTTTCTTTCTTTTTTTAAAGATTTTATTTATTTACTTGACAGACAGAGATCACAAGTAGGCAAAGAGGCAGACAGAAAGAGAGAGGGGGGAAGCAGGCTCACCGCTAGGCAGAGAGCCTGATGCGGGGCTTGATCCCAGAACCCTGGGATCACGACCTGAGCTGAAGGCAGAGGCTTTAACCCACTGAGCCACCCAGGCGCCCCTCCTGTTTCTTTTTATTTTCCAAGAAAAAGGCTTCAGAGCCAGAGAATTCCATGACATACAAAAAAAGATGATCTTAGGATAGCATTTCTTAAGTTTGTTCTTAAGACTCAAATGGCTTTCTCATTTCATTTTACCTAAAACTTGTCGTAATTCAGCTTTAAGGAAACAGGCAGATATATACAAAGGATCCAAAAATATGGTCAGATACCAAAATTCTGCACTTACCTCTCAATGAAATAGTTCCTCCTGTTCATACATACATACAAATTTATTCTAGATTCCTGTCCAAAATATTTATGCCATTGTAGTTCCTATCATTTACTTAATGTAAACTTGCACCATTAAAAGGCAGTAGTAACTGAAAAAAGGAATCCAATTTTCGACAATGATTTGTTTTACTGTATCAAGCAGTAAACATGTTCTTCTACAGTTTTGTTTGGGTCTGGGGATGAGTGGGCCTGAAATCGGTGTCTCCTGCCCTTGTTGGCACTCTGTCCAATCATTAGGACTTTTAGCTCTCAGCTCAAGGTTAAGGTAGGAAAGGAGGACCTTTTTTCTGCTTTCTAAATCTGGGAGACTGGAGATTAGAATTTGCTGCTGTCCAGCCACCCCTTTCTGGATTCAGTTCTTGGCACCAGAAGTACCTATTAGCTTCCCCTGCCTTCAAACCCACTGACTCATCAGCACTATAGAGTCACAAACCACAGCTTTTAATATTTAATCTGGTTTAAACTGTCTTTAAGGTGGCTATGTAAAATAGACACTGACAGGTTTTCTTGGGGGGGCTGGGTGGGGGGTGGAAGAAACATGTCCCCCTTTAGGAAGTTGCTATAGTACGGAGATTAGGCAATATATGATTGATATCTACTTTTCTAACTTTTCTAGTTTAACAAAAAATGTGATACTAGAAATCACAGGTACTATGAATCATAATAAAAATGACAAAACAAACATACCAATATTCTTTCAATCAGCATATCATAATACTGCTCAGCAAGCTGAGGTCGACAAAGAACAAATCGACCTAATAATTCTACTGCTGCTTCTCGAACACTAGTGGAATTATCCATTAAACGTCCATGAACTCCTCGTTGCATATCAAGCTAAAGGGAAATGAAGAAAATATAATTTATACTAAGTAGAGCTAATACTTTAACTTGAATGCAGTAGGCAAATAAGAAGAATCATTTGTACTCTTCTTTACCCTTGCTAGAATACTGGGGTCTACAGCAACAACCTCAGATAAACACTTCATTGCTTTTGTTCGAACGGCAATTGCATTTTCACCAAGAACTCGAAGGATCTGCCAAGCAAACATTGATATTTTCAAAATTTTAGAACATGGAACATTTAACAAAATAGCATGAAAACATGCAAATAAATGAAAATAAATACTATATTTACATCCCTTTAACTTTTATATGAGGAAAAGATGTTATCTTACTGATCCAAAGTTTTAACTTGAAGTTCAGTACAGTAAGTGAGGCATTCTATACTTTAGGGTCCTTCTTTTATCTTGGCATTCTCGATTAAACCTGTCTTTTATAGCTATGCTTCATTTGCAAGGACACACAGCCCTACTAAAACCTTGCTATGAGTAACTAATTCAGGATATTTAGTATCATTTAAGTAATAATTTGGTAATCGAATGTTTTTATAACATCATTCTACCTATACTGTATGTATATTCATATAGATATATACCCATTTCTCTGTAAAACAACAATCAATATGTAAAAAGCATGCAAAAAAAAAAGACCTTTAACATATATGGAACACAGAAACAAATGCTACTTTCATTATCTTTTAAAATATCTGTTTCCAACAGTGAACAGACATAAACTACCCCACAAATATCCATAATCCCCAAAATCAGTATCATTGTATAAGGAAATCTGGTCCAGTTTACCTGTGTCAAATAAATATCAAAGCTCTGGGCAAACGGCCTCATAGAGGCCAAGTATCGAACAATCAAACAAGCATCATCATAGTCCACGGTATCAGAGTTCATCCTACAACAAAAAGTCATTAAATTTACATTTAATTTTTTGCAAAGTAGATAAAATAGATATCAGAGACATAACTGACTAAACATGTAAAATGCTTTTTCTCTAGATCTTACTTTAATGTGCTGAACTGAGAAGGTGTGGTTTTGATAATGCTTCTTAGAAACTTTTTCCGGTTTTCAGCTCGATGCATGATTTGACCAGTTGTCTCAACTTCCTTTGCATGATGTGTTCCTTCAGATGATTCTTCATCTTTTTGTGATTTCATTGCTTTTTCTGTTTCCAGAGTTGTGTCACGGAACCACTGGGCTATATAGAATTTGCGAGAAAACTGAAGAGAAAATAGATTAAGACTTGAGGTTGATGAAATTAACAAAATTTCAAAATGAATTAGTAACAAAATTTCCAATCTATTGATAAAGTGCTTACTATCAGGAATAAATACTAAGGTGTACCTCAAAGCAAACTCCAGCAGATAAAAAGAGATTTTGAGAAAGCTGGAAGGTTTGACTATCGAATGATATAAAGCTTACTATTTTACTTTGTCTTAGCACTTATATTAACGATGTCAAAAGATAATTTGATAAATATAGTTGTATTAAATCTAGACTACTACTATCAATTACCTAACAAAGGACAGTATTACTCATAGGCCAGTAAAATTAGATGATAGGTCAACAGGGAGAGTTTAGAACAATAGGATATAAAGCTAAAGGTAAAAACTCTAGTTACTTTCAAAATACCACCTTACTTCTTCAAGAAATATACAGCCAGTTATTACCAAAATATTTTAACACGGAGGCACACCTATAATCTGTTTCTTTCAATGCAGACTGAAAACCAGCAGTAGTTGACTGAAAAGTTTAGTTCTCTCTTTAGGCTGCATATCCTATCAGCAAAAAATTTAAAAAAGTACCCAAATACATGCACACTGTTTCGTAATAGAGTTTATAAATTTTATACATGAACCTATTATACTAATAATTTGGATATATAATGTACATAAAAATATAATTAAGGATTATATTTAAATATAATCAAACATATGGAATTCTAATACCTTCTTTTCATATGCTAATAGATCACCTCAAGCACAACCTGGGCCATGTCCACCATGAGAAGCAATGATCTAGCTCAGTCTCAAAGGTAACTATGAAAAGATGTCTATTTCCCATGTCATCACACCATTTTAGTGTAATATAATACCTGTACCAGAATTTCATATAAGACAAATGAATCTATAATCATTCTTTTTTTTTAAAGATCATCAAATTATCCTTTTGTTTCAAAAATCAGTATTCCCAATAACTCTCCTTTTCAGGATACTTCCCGATTTTCTTTTAGACCCAATTTGAATTTGATGTGTTATTTCCAAAAAAGGGAGAAAAGATACGTACCACTAGTGAAGGATCAGTCTCAGTGTTTTCATCCAAGTAATCAAGCAATGCTTTCTGCAGTTGTTGTATTTCATCTTCTCCTCCTGAAACCTACAGAATAAAGCAAGTAAGAAGAAAAAAGATATTACTAGTATACTTAATAATTTATCTAGTTGTAGACACAAATCTGAGTGGAAAAAAACCTGATAAACGATAAAAACTGAAAATATAAGTATAGCAACTTAAAGGGAAAAAAATGCTATTTTTGAAAACCATACTATTAATTGATCAGACTGGCCTTTATTTTTATGAACTGCATGTCATCTTTATTTGAAAGAGGGGCAGTTAGTAGGCATAAAAATTATCAGAATAGTGTGTTAAGTATTCCGAGATAGGAAGGTCCCAGCATTGGTTTTCTGTATGGAAAAAAAGAGGCCAAACTTTTTTTTTTTTTTCAATTCCAAACTTTTAATCTTAAAATGGAAACTATTGGGATGCCTGGTTGGTTCAGTTGTTTAAGCATCTGCCTTCAACTCAGGTCATGATCCCAAGGTCTTCGAACTGAGTTCCGCAAGGGGCTCCTTGCTCAGCAGGGAGTCTGCTTCTCCCTGTACCTGTTGTTCCCCTTGCTTGTGTACTCTCCCTATGAGACAATAAGTAAAATCTTCAAAAATGGAAACTGTTATTATCTGTCTTGCCATGGTGTTATAAGTGTCTTTGGGATATTTAAAAACATTCTGGAAGATAAATATTTTTATTTTATTTACAATACAAAACAGTACTTTATTTCATGTAGGATATTAAATATATAATATGTGGGGTGTTCCCTTCATCTAGGAACAGAAAGATACTGAATCTTTAGGTCTTGTCAAGAACAATACACAGCCAGAAACTGTGAGCTGACATTCATGCCTACATATATTCTAGCTTTACCACACAAAATGCCAATATAATTTAGGGTATCTCTAAGCAGAAAAACAAAGATCAGAATAAACCATGTTGTAAGAGTATGGCGAAATGGATACATGGAGAAATTCATCATAACACTGTAAATTAGGGCACTGTAAATGCCCAAAAGCAAGGTAGAGGTATGTCAAGAACCAAAAAAATATTTACAAATGACCCCTCCCCTCAAGTTTTACTGTGTACAACCTACACAGTCATGTATAACAAAGAACTCCTAGGTCTACTCTAAGAAATACCGAAACTTGGCACCTAGATCTTGGTTTCTAAATTACCATTCTCAAATAAAAAGATCCAGTAGCAACTGGTGAAATGGCAGATTCCAGGGCTGAGGCAAGGAAAGTAAAAGAGGATGGAGGATCCTGAAACATCTTGTGCCACAAAGTTCTCAAAGAAATATGGGAATGTATCAGAAAGATACAAAAGCCAGCTATAATAGGCTCTCACTGGTTATAGTTAGGACAATCTGAGCATTAAAATAATGATAGCAACAAATTAAAACCTATGAAATAGAATAGGAATGGCAACATTTATATTAGATGGGAGTGTCATATTATTGGTAATTTTCTGCTTTTGAGAAGTGTACTGGGATATTTAAGCAAGAGTTCTTATTCATAGAAAATATACACTAAGCACGGTTCTCAAACTTTAGCATTCATTCGAATCACCTGGAGGGTCTATCAAAAAACAATGCTGGGCTCCACCCTCAGGAATTTCCAATTCAGCAGAAGAGTCCTAAAAATGTGCGCTTCTAGCAAGTTTCTAAGTGATGTTAATATTAGTGCTTCTTGTCCAGGGAATCATACTTTGAAATTCAAGGGTAATGAAGGCATTAAGCTTGCTCATATAGTTCAGAAAAAAAAATGAACACACAGATAGGCATGCATGTAAATGTTGTGCAAAGATAAAGCAAACGTTATATATATTTTTTTAAAGATTTTATTTATTTATTTGACAGAGAGAGATCACAAGTAGGCAGAGAGGCAGAGAGAGAGAGAGGAGGAAGCAGGCTCCCCGCTGAGCAGAGAGCCCGATGCGGGACTCGATCCCAGGACCCGGAGATCATGACCTGAGCCGAAGGCAGCAGCTTTACCAACTGAGCCACCCAGGCGCCCCGCAAACGTTATAAATTATCAACAGTTAAGGAATTTGGGTGAAAGGTTTGTGGGAATTCTTTGTACTATTCCTCTAACTTTTTGCAAGTTTAATATATAAATTATTATATTATGAATATAAATAATTTCAAAATACAAAGTATATTAAAAAATACAAGAGGCATTTCTAATGGTCAGAATAAATATGGCTATGAATGTTAAAAAAAAAAAAAAGATAGAAAGAAAATGAAAAAAAGTTGTATATGGTAGGATTAGAGGTCATTTACCTACCATGTTCTTAAGTAACTTTTAGCATTACTACCACCTCACCCACACTTAAAAAGTGAAGCAATAAAACACTTTTTCTGCCAGACATGCTGTAACTATCTAATAAAATGAAAGGAAGTCCTCCTCACCTTTCCCCAATATAAAAAAATGATCAAAATTAAAAGGTATAAAATGACTTGATTGGGAATGTTAAATAATCTTAGTAAACTAAAGATTTAAATAAAATTTAGTAAAACAAAACAGAAAACAGCATCATACATTCGTAGAAGCAGTTTGCAGAAACAAAGTAAATGTTAGATCTTACTTTGAATCTATAAAATGCAATATAACACCAATATAAGAATACCTAAAGAAGTACTTAATATCTAATATTTATCTCCATAATTTTAATCTTTTATCTCAATACCTGTTTTAAAATTCGTTCTATAGACCCCTGATCCATTTTGCTTGTAACAGCATCTTTCCTTAATCGTGCAGCAACGGTTCCAAGGTAATCAAGAGACGCCACTCTTAAAGCCATCTCTGTTGACTTGTTACTGAACTGATGGACCTAAACATAAAAACAATTTTTATTTAATCAATTTATAAATTTTTAATAGCAATTTATCACAAAAATACCAAATCTATGTTGTATTATCTGAAATGTAAACTTTTTTTTCTTGTGATACTGTTTCATAAGTGACTGCCTTCTGAGAGTTTCTGGAATCTGAACATTTTCATTAAAAAAGTATAGACTAATCCTCCTTAAGAACATAGTTATTTTCTCTAAATGCAGGCTCAACTGCTTACTTGTGAAAAATGGGGTATTACTGAGTAAGAATTTCTTATGCTGGAATTCTAATGCCTATGAAATGTTATCTTGGTTTCAGAATAGTATTAATACATTTTTCTGGTTCACAAAACATAAGGTCCCCAAAACTTTGTAACAATTTGCATTGCACAAGTTTAAATATACATTAAAAATAAAAAGAGATATCATAATATTTCTTTGCATTGTCCTATTATATTACATGAGAACTAGAAGTGTCATGTTTTTAGAAATACTCTTAATGATGACAAAGTGTTCATATTCATCAGTTTCATGCTTTGAAACGAGTTTATGGCACTAACTTACAACTCAGTGTTGAGGTGCTTTTAACTAACAATACAGCACTTCCAAACCAAAGAAAAAACTTTTTAAAGCACTGCTATCTCAAGTAATGAAATGAAGGCACCAAAATCACAAGATTTCAAAGTTTTCTACAAAGTACTGACAACACTGTGTACAGTTATGCACATGCAAAAATAAAGATGCAATGGTCATATTTCCTTACACATTTTTAAAGAATTCATCATCTGTGAATCAGAGTACATCCTCATTATGTTGTCTTCTAGTAATCTAATAATCTTTAAATGCTATACTCTTACCAACAATCTCCCTAACAAACTAAGGAGTAGTTCAGCAGCTGGCCATTCAGGCTTATTGACTGTTGAAAGAAGGTCTTGAACAAAATTTTCAAATAGTGGTCTGTAATCTTCTTCACCTTGCTTACTACCACATCTGTTTGAAAATAAATAGTGAAAAGGCTGTGAATTTAGGTGACATGTCCACCAATATGACTGCAATTTTGTTAACTAAGTTTTCTTTTCCCCATATGTAATAACAAGGTATAAGAGAGTACATTAAATATAATATGGCATAAAATGACTCTATTTCTCGAATTTCACTCTTCCCCTTGCTAGCGAATTCATTTATTGCCTCATATAAACATTACTTTCCAGCAAGTACACCACATTTTTAAAAATCCCTTTCTCTGAAATTACCATAAATTCTTATGAAGGCCTAACTAAATTTCTCTCTACAAATTTTCCTATTCAATTAGAATTCTCCAAAATTTACTGAAGAAAAACTACAGAATTTCAATCCAGTACTTTAAATTGTGGAGTCAAATACGTAAGTTCCCAAGAAGGTTTTAATATTTCAAATGCCCCATTTTAAAGATCAGGAGACCAAGGACCACAGTGACATATTCAAGGTTCAGGTTATGGTAGGTAATTGGATTAACCATTTGCCTAAAATAAATAAACTTATTTTCTATGCTGGGGAAATAAAAATCAGATTACATTAGTTTTGCTCACTTTTTAAGGAAGATGGAAAGGAAGTTTTGGGCTGTTCTCATGGCTGTTTCGTAAGAGTTGGTAATGACAACATCTTGGTCAACCTAGATTGAGAAAAGTGAATTTACATGAATACAAGAAATAATCAAAAACATAAGTTTGTTCAGTTGCTACTGTCATGTTATTACTGAATAGGGGAAATACATTTAAACAGTAAGAAGCTTATGGGGATCTGGGTGGCTCAGATGGTTAAGCATCGACTCTTGAATTCAACTCAAATCATGATCTCAGGGTCATGAGACTGAGCCCTTCTATGGACATGGAGCCTGTTTAAGTTTCTCTTTCTCCCTCCCACTGCCTCTCCCCCTCTTTCCTCTCTAAAAAAAAGAAGCTTAAACTATTCTTTTATGTATACAGACAAAAGCTACAATTGGTAAACACGTTTCAATACTTTATAAAAACTAAATACAGTTCATTTTAGTTTATTAAAATATAAAAGAGTAACAAATGTGGTTAGCAAATGCAGTATCACTAATTTCTTACTGATCTAGGTCAGAAGAAATTGACTTTAGAAAAAGAATTTAGAAAAAAGAATTTATTTTTTTTTTAAAGATTTTATTTATTTATTTGACAGAGATCACAAGGAGGCAGAGAGGCAGGCAGAGAGAGAGGAGGAAGCAGGCTCCCTGCTGAGCAGAGAGCCTGATGCGGGGCTCGATCTCAGGACCCTGGGATCATGACCTGAGCCGAAGGCAGAGGCTTTAACCCACTGAGCCACCCAGGCGCCCCAGAAAAAAGAATTTAGAAAAAGGCATTTAAAGTTCAAAGTTTAGGAAATGCTGCAATACAATACAAAGCAAAACTCAAATCCTTCATGGGAAATTTCAAGATTAAGATATATAGTCAATTCAAAGTTTTGGAAACCCAAAGGTGAAAAATACATGAAAAAGCTCACTAGTTACCAAGAAAATGCAAAATTACATGGTATCATCGCAGACTGACTAGACTAGGCAAAATCTAAACAAACTAAGCTAGAGTACTACTTTTCTGAGTAAACTGACAAGTTTTAGTAAAGTTGAAAATACTTGTAAAAAAATAAATGTATACTATGATTTAATATTCTACTTCTAAGTATACCTAGAGAAACTCTTAAATTGTGATACAGTTGTGTATGTTTAACCCAAGTCACGAGAATCTGTTATTAGTTATTATGTATTAAAAACAATGTTGACTGAAGAAAACAGCTATGATGTCACTGTATCATTTACGTAAGTTTAAAAAATTATATGCAGAGAACTAACTAACTAAATAAATAAATGGAGGGACATAAATATTCTCCTGATACCTGTCACCAAAGACAAGGAAAGAAAGATTGGAAAGAAAACAACCAGATTGGGAGAGCGACCTCAACTTTTTTGATAGGCATTTTTCACTTACTTACTTCCTTAATTATATACATATGCAAAATTCTGAAAATAACAAAAGAAACAAAATCACCCCTGTTTCTTTTTAAGCTTTTACAGTACTATAAGAACCTAGAAAAACTGTAAGCTTTAATGGGTAAAAGCTACAAAACCAAAAGCAAATCTTAGCTACAGTTACTCAACGATGAGGTATAAATTCATCTTCTGCATGAGAATTACATTAATTATATTACAATTATATATTATGTAGCAGTACAGATATTATATATAATAATATTCGCTTGCACAATGACTTATCTAACTTCAGACTTAGTGGTTGGAATGAAAAGCCTGTTAGCTATTATCATGCTCATTTTATACCTAAAGAAACAAACTTGGCTTAAAAGATCCACATGTCTTGTGACTGGCAGACAAAGTAGTCAGTATCAGAACTAATCTTTCTTAAAAATTAGTCTAGTGCTCTACAAGGATCCTAAAGTCCAGCCATAAAGCTCTAATTAAGAACTTCAGGTTTATAAGAATGGCAGAGAATTCAGGTGCTTCTTCCTATAAAAGTACAAAGTTATAAAAGATTCCTTACTTTTTTATTTGAGTCCTCTTCTGAATTAGAGTCCTTCTCTGATGATGGTAAGTGTACCACACACTGAATTAGTTGTAAAACCAAGGCTGTAACCATCTGAATATACATAGGCTCTCCATCCATATCACTACTATTTAACCTTTAATGGAGAAGAAAATATTTAAATCATACAAAGAATGAAGAGAATTTCACTCTATATGTCATCTATCATCTGAAAATTTCAGGTGCTTTACTAATATGTCCAGACATTATTTTAGTGCTTGTAATAGTGTCTTTAAGTCTAATTATTTTTATTAAATTAGAAAAAGTACCACTTTAATATCTATACATATTTAGATAATTAAAATTAGTCAAAGGAAAATGCAATATTTAACACACATTTAACACAAATTTCTATACTCTAAATCCACTGCAAAGATTTATACACGAAAAATATCAAATACTTCTCAAAATGATTTTTAAAATGAGAAAAGTCTTCAAGATTTCCAAATGCCCATACATTCTGGTACTTATTTTCTTATTAAAATCTGCTACACAGTCAGCTCTTGATTGTTTGTGCTAGGGTGTGCAGGCAGAGGAACGGAACATAAAAAAACAAATTTAAATATTTAAGTCTAAAGATACTATAAAGGTGTAAGAATTCTCGTATATGCTCATAGCTTTTCTTCAGGTTTAATAGACTATACACAATTAGTCCAAAAAATTAAGGTAAGAACAACTATTTTACATAAGACAACCTTCAAAACAATCTAAATACCTGGCATTTAGGGTTCTATGTGCCAGGTCAACACACTTAATCACTTAGGAAATTATAATAGTTATGATAATGATGATGATTCCCTATGACAACAAAGACAATAATCCACTGCTGACTACAGCAGTGGATAACATTTCTTAGTTACCCTGTGCTTAGTGACTTAAGAACATTTAATCTCCATGTCTATTCTCCATCTTGCTGCCAGAGTAATCTTCCAGCTTTTAAAAATAATATTTGATGACTTCCTACTGTATAAAGGATTAAGTCCAAGTTCCTTAGTATGGCGTATAAAACACTTGAACTGCCTTTGACTTTTTCAAGCCGTATTTCCTATCATGGCTTAATCAGGGATGATTTTGCCCCTCAAGGGATATCTGCCAGTGTCTGGAGAAAATTCTGGTTGTCACAATTGAAGGGAGTAGGTGGGTGGTTCTCTTATCATCTAGAAGTTATAGGTCAGGGATGCTGCTAAGCATCTTACCATGTACAGAACAGCCTTTCACAACAAAGTATTAACTGCCCAAAATGTCCATAGCATCATGACTGAAAAACCCTGTCACAGATCTTTACACATGAGAATCAATGAACTTCCTTAAGTCCCCCATATATGCACTGCTTTTTCACATATCTAAGCTATTCTTCATGCTGCTCTTACTGAATTGCCTCTCTTTTATTTGATCATTAAAATAAAAATCACAGATGATTAGGAATAAATTTATAAGGACTACAATATAATGTAATTCTTCATTGTACTTATTAGCCTTTGCTATAATTAGTTACCTGAAGTTCCTCAAACTCCTCTTGCTGGTTGGTAATCTTGCAAGTGAAGTAAAAATTTCTTCCAAAATTAATTGCCTATGTTTTTCATATCTTGAGAATACCTGTTTAGTAATTATAAGATCTCAAATTTAGTTTATTATAATTATTTGAAAACAAAAATACTGTATCACACGATAAAAAATATTATGTCATTTATAATGAAAATGTTTTCAACATCTTCAATGACAATAAACTTAATTTACAGTACTTTTCCATCCTTAATTATAACATTCTTGTAGAATTAGCATATACTAGTTTTAGTTAGAGGATTATACTATCTTGGAGATGGAAAAACAAAATTTAAATGATTTTAAATAATTCTGATTTAATTATAGATATTAAGGAATTATTAACTATTTCTTTAAAATTTAGAGGGGAAAAATAAAACAAAGACAAAATCAGAGAAGGAGACAAACCATAAGAGACTCTTTATTTTAGGAAATAGACTAAGGGTTGCTGGAGGGGAGGAAGGTGGAGGTATGGTATAACTGGGTGATGATGGACATTAAGGAGGCATGTGATGTAATGAGCACTGGGTATTATATAAGACTGATGAATTACTGAACTCTACCTCTGAAACTATTAATATACTATATTGAATAAAATAAAAATTTAGAAGAATTTAAAATAGAAGGCACACAAAAAATAGTCCTTATGCTGAAATAAATCTACGGAAAACTTCAATCTTCATTTTTACAAATTTGAATTAAATGATATCAATATTATTTTTCTGGTGGAATAACTAAAAGTATGACTTTATACTTACTGCAGTGACTAACTTAATGGCACATAATTGTAGTTCACTGACATTTTCCACGAAAAATGGTGTAATTCCCATTGATGATACCTGCACACATAAAAAGTAATCAGTATACATCTCTAGTTGATTTCAGTAACATTCTACCTTAACTAAATTCCAAAATATTCATAAACTTACTGAAAGAAACTGAGAGGACATTTTCTTTCCTCTCATTAATCATTAGTATTGATCTGGGTTTTTTCTCTGCTCCTTTCACCCTCAAGCACATTAGTACATACTTTCTTTTCATAGCCACCATTCCTCTGAACTCCACATTTTGAGTTAATAAATGTCACAATTAAAAAAACAATATATTTTGCTACTCTGGATGAAAATATTATGACATATTTCAAAGGAAGTAATCATTTACCTTTCAAAGAACTTAAGAGTTTAGAGTTTATAATACATTCACCTTTTATCCTCAATGTTTCTTTTTAAAACTTCCCTGGACTTGTATTTCTTCATTTTATATACATCTTCTGAATGGAAAAAATTAACATCATGCTGGCATTATTACTGAGTGAGCTAGGTTATGCTGAACTCACCTAGCCTCTCTATTCTTACATCATTTGGTCTAGAAATATAACAAAATGCTTAAAAAAAAAAAAAAACCTTACCTGAAGAATTGTTGTGTCTGTAAGAAGCTGTATCTCTAGCAATTCTGATAAGCTGCTAACAATGTCACAAACTTTATTATAAAGCATTACTATTACTCTCTGCTTATGGGTAGAACATTTAGCCCGTTTTGCCTTTGAACTTAACAAGCCTCCTAAAATGAAAGAAAAATTTCAAACAAGTAATTTATCAACTTTCAATAAACAGTAATAAAACAGTATTCTGCATTAAGAGAACACATTTTTGGGAAGGTGATGGGTGCTACATAAAAATATAACCTGGCAAATAAAGCTGGTTATTTATTGAAACAGAAAATTATTCTCTAGGGATATTTAGATAGCAAGTAATCATTCTTGTAACAGATAATCTATGGCACATTCCAGAGGCTATAAAATTCTCGTAAAATATGTATCTTTATTTCTATTTTTTTCTCATTGATGCAGGAAGAGTAAGATTTACTTCCCTTTAAATTAACTTGCAATTATTAAAAAATAAGTAATTAACTATAGATTATTTATAAACCAAGTGTGTCCCCCTCTCATTAAATGTACACATTAACTATTTCACAGTTCATTTATTTATAAAGGTAATAAATGAGGGAAAGATTAAACATCTTGAATCAATCCACCTTGTAAATAACTAATATTCTGCATAAAATTAGGGTGAAGTGATAAAGAGAACTAGAAGCTAAAATTATCTGGGATTTTCCTAACCAGTAGAAATTACTTCCATTATATGTAAATATTTGCTAAAGAAATTATACCTGAACAAGTACTGGATTAACTAAAAGTTCTATACTCTAGTCAAATCAAAAGTCAATATTTATTACCATCTTCATGATCTAGTAATTTTTGTGCTATTTTAAGTTACTGCATTCTGACCCAACATAAGAACATTATTTAACAGGTAATTTTGACATAATACTCAAAACTTTAATATAAAAAGGCAAACTAACCTCCATGAGGATCTAATCTGTAAACAGGATCATACTGAGGATAAAGTGTATTCTGCAAATGAAATTTAGTGTATTGTATAACTCTTTCAATTACATCCTCAATATATACAGCTTTTGGCATATTAGGGGATGTCATAATGTTGATAGTTGTAAGACAGGCATCTGCTGATTTTGTAACTCTCTCCATAATAAGGTCTCTCCATAATCTTTCTTCATCTTCAGTATCGTTATTCTATAAGATAGCACATTGTTAATGAAATGGAAATAAATGCATTTATAGGTGAAATATTAAGAAATTATGGTATGTTCGATTTTCATGGTAAATGTTTTAATGTATGTACATTTTTTTTTTTTTTTAAGTAAGCTCTACACCCAATGTGGTGCCTGAACTCATGAGCCTGAGATCAACAGTCATATACTCTACTGAGTACTCTACTGAGCCAGCCAGGTGTTCTGATGCTTGTTCATGGATGTTCAGGAACATCAAGAATGAAGTACAAATACTGATATTACTTTAAGATTTTTCTTTCAAAGTTTTCAAACATAACACACTCTATCTCCTGATTTCACCACTAGATGACACTCCAATAACAAAACTATAGTATCTTCAATGTACTTTATCCAAACCTAAGATTCTAGCTAACAACTATAATTGTATATAAATAATTTTATGCTTGGAGTATGAACACTATAGTCAAAACTTTGCAAATTCTGCCTGTTGCTGAGAACAAAGTAAAAATTTAAATGACGAATGGTAGAGCTACATTTGAAAGTAGTAAAACGTAAAAAAAAAAAAGTAGTAAAATGTTATTCACTCAATCATTCCCATATTTGTTTTTCAGAAACAGTATTTTTGAAACAGAGGTTAAAAAGTAGTTATTATGCAGACTACTGAAAACATAATTTATTTTCTAAAATGGATAATTCGACAACTGACAGAAGATTGCATCTTAATTTATACACTGGCAACTTACATTACAAATGGGAAGGAATGCTTTTACTTTTTTATTTTTATTTTTAAAGATTTTATTTATTTATTTGAGAGAGAGAGAGAGAACAAGCATGAGCAGGGGGAAGGGGTACAGGGAGAAATCTGCTGAGCAGGGAGCTCAATGTGGGACTTGATCTCAGGACCCTGGGGTCATGACCTGAGCGGAAGGCAGATGCTTATAACTGACTGAGCCACCCAGGCACCCGGAAGGCATGCTTTTAATTTTTTGAGAATGAAAATCCTTCCCTCACATGTTTACTTAGGGAATAGTAACTTTTTTTTTTTTTTTAAAGAAGATTCCATTTATTTACTTGACAGAGATCACAAGCAGGCAGAGAGAGAGAGAGAGAGAGAGAGAGAGAGAGAGAAGCAGGCTCCCCGCTGAGCAGAGAGCCCGATGCGGGGCTTGATGCAGGACCCCAAGATCATGACTTAAGCCCAAGGTAGAGGCTTAACCCACTGAGCCACCCAGGGGCCCCAGGAAATAGTAACTCTAGGAATATTTTCAAATGCATGCTATGCAAAGCATATACACTGGGAAATGAAGCAAGTAAAAGCACAATATATGTATAGCAGAGAAGGGCACTAATGCCTACAAACTCAATTACTTTTTTCCTAACTCTCTAAGCTTTCTTCCATTTTACTGCTTGCATACCTATTCAAAAAAATATGATAAAGTAGCTTTTCTTTAATATTAAAATTGCTGTATGAAAGAGTCATTGAATGAAAAACTTTAAATAATGCTATGTCTTCAGGAATTAGAATAATTTCATTAAGGCTGAGTCAGCCAGCTCTCCAGAACTCTAGATTCTTGAGCTCTATTACAATTTCCTGTCAAGTCTTTCAAATAAAATTTGTAGACTAAGGATGTAGTAGATTGCCACTATGGGTTTCTCTAAGCCCTTTGTTTCCGATTCAAGAACTAGTTTAAAAAGGGCACTGGAAAAATATAGACATATTTAAGAAACCACAGAAATACCATCTGAGTTTATTTTTCTACATTTCTTTTTCTTTTTTTTTTTTTTTAAGATTTTATTTATTTGACAGAGATCACAAGTAGGCAGAGAGGCAGGCAGAGACAGAGGGGAGTAAGCAGGCTCCCTGCAGAGCAGAGAGCCTGACACGACTCGGGGCTCGATCCCAGGACTCTGGGATCATGACCTGAGCCAAAGGCAGAGGCTTTAACCCACTGAGCCACCCAGGCGCCCCTTTTTCTACATTTCTTATTCCACGTAGATCACTTAGCAATCCTGTGGCCTGGGCAAACTCAAGAACATTTCTCTCATAAGATCCAGTGGATACACTAAATATATATATATGCAAATATGATAATGGAAAAATATATCAAAAGTG
Organism: Mustela erminea; assembly: GCF_009829155.1. Classification (NCBI taxonomy): domain Eukaryota; kingdom Metazoa; phylum Chordata; class Mammalia; order Carnivora; family Mustelidae; genus Mustela; species Mustela erminea. The sequence continues at coordinate 135,404,916 of NC_045616.1, forward strand.
TTAATAGTGGTTATTGCTAGATGAGAATATGGACGTTTTTGAGTTTGTGTTTTGGAAATTTTATGCAATAAGGAAAATTCAGCAACTTAATACTTTCCCAAATTCTTAACTCATATTAAATGTCTATACATATTAATGTTTGCATTCAATAATGGTAGAGCTATCAGGATCAATTTGAACATACACGTGATTTTGAAAGTCTGCTACAATTCTAAGAAGGTAGATTCCAGGCAACTTACTTTGATCAGTATATAAACCATTACATTATGTTGCTGTTTGACATAAAGGTACTCAAATATATTAACAGTTGCTGTTAACATTTATTGAGAACTTAATATGTGGAGACACTGTTAAGCACTTTACATTAATTAATTTATTTAATCCTTTCAATGATAATTTGAACTAGGAATAAAAATGGTACAAGAGTGCCTGGGTGGCTCAACTGGTTAAGCGTCTGCCTTCTGCTCAGGTCATAATCTTAGTATCTGGGGATCAAGCCCCAAGGTAGGCTCACTACTCAGCAGGGAGTCTGCTTCTCCCTCTCTCTCTGCCCCTCCATTCCATTCATGTGCGTGCGTTCCCTCCCTCTCCCTCTCCCTCTCTCTCATAAATAAATAAATAAATAAATAAATAAAACCTTAAAAAAGAAAGAAAGAAAGAAAGAAAAGGTATGTAAGGATTACTGTTTTAGGATACATCAGGAAAGCAGTATAAGGTTTCTCTTTAATTCTCCAGGGAGGTCAAGAAAAAGAACTACTATCATTTCATAAGTGAAAAAATTTTTTAAATACAATCAAACACAAGGAAGAGCATAATGTAAAATTAAAGAACAGTCCTGTAAAGTGAAATGAATTTACATCTGTTGTCTGTTTATGTCAAAGCTGTGAATCAACATTGTAATTCTGAATTCCTTAAAATATAATTTAGTAGCATTACTAATGAATGTAAAAAGCTCAAATAAATGACATTTGAGATTTCCTCTGTAAATCAGAGTTCTTTTGAGAAAGACCTGTATCTTAACCATAGCAAAGGTAAAATTAACAATACAGATTTTGTACTTACATGATTTAACAAAGTGGAAAGCTTTGACCCATCTTGAATATTCTTCTCCAAGATATTTAGGACTTTCACAGTTTTGTCAGTAGAAAGCTAAAACAGCAACATATATTACATATATACATATATATTATTTTTTTAAATCAATCATTGGTAAAAGTGATAAATTAGTCAAGAAACATATTGTACAATTATCACCTTTGGGCTATGGAACATACAAAATTACCACATGCTTAAAGAGTGGAAAAAGAAAATTTTCCCAGACTCTACTTAAATCTGAATTATGTAGAATTAATCACTTATTTCTGAAAGACAGAAAAGTAAACACAGAATGGACACATATGCACACTACTAACTAAACTCTTACCATATAGCTAGTCAAGATTTAGTCTGTTCTGATGCCTGGCTGCCTGTACTTGTGGCAGTGATACTGAACACACATATGAACACACACACATATATGAACACACACACACACATACACACACACACACTCTCTCTCTCTCTCTCTTAAGTTTTCATCTGTTGATTTAATTATAATATGGTTTCTACACTACAGTGTTATTCAGCAGGTGTCTTAAAATTCAAGGTGGTATTATGAATAAAGCATAAAACTGTAAATGGTAAAAGTTACAAGTGTAAAGTAACATTTTTCCCAGAAGAAATCTTTCTTATTTTAAAAATTATCTCCTATTTCATTTCTTTAGAAAGGACGCTTTCTCTACCTAAAATATTAGTAGCCGATTTAAAGGTTCTGTAAGGAGGCAACTGTTACTCATACTCTTCTGACTGAACAGGTCTCTTTTTAGACTCCTAGCATGCAACTAGGACTCTCAACCAAATCATCCAGAAGAGTCAAATGGAAGGATCACTAGAGTAACTGACATTAAGTACATTTTGATCATTTTGCCAGAGTACAGAAACATGTTCCGCCAAATGCTACTTTAGATAATTTCATAACAGATTAAAATACTCAGACTTTTGCTAAACTTTCCATATTTTGAAAATACTCAGCAAATTCACCTGGTGAAAATGAAATCATTTTAGCTATATGCAATTATGGAATTTATGAAATAGAAGCTCAGACTGGCAGTGTCATTTCAGAAAACTGATGCCATTTTCCTAAATAAAAAATAAATCAATATATCCCTCACTGCATACCACTGTGAACTAACAGCACATCAATGATTGGTTAACAATGTGATACAACTGGCTTAAAAAATCAAATTCATGGAAACCTTTGTGCACTGTTGGTGAGAATGTAAAATGGTGCACCCACTATGGAAAACAGTATGGCGGGTTCTCAAAAAACTAAAAATAGAACCACCATAAGAGCTATCAATTCCACTTCTGGGAATATATTTGAAGGATAAGAAAACACTAACTTAAAAAGATATATGCATTCCCATGTTCACTGCATGATTATTTACAACAGCCAAGACATGAAAGCATCCAAAGTATCCACTGATGGATGAATGGACAAAGAAAGTACAATGTGTGTGTGTAGATATCGACACACACACACACACACACACACAATGTCAATGAAATATCTTGCCATAAAAAAGGAAATCTTGCCATTTGTGACAACATGATTAGTCCTTGAGGGCATTATGCTAAGTGTGATAAGTCAGAAAAAGACAAATGCCAGATAACCTCACTAACATGTGGAGTCTAAAACCACTACCAAAAAAACAATCAACCAAACACACAGACACAGAGAACAGATGGGTGGTTGCCACAGGGGTTGGAGATAAGGGCTAAGGTAGGTGAAGATGGTCAAAATGTACAAATTTCCTGTTATAAATTAAATAAATCCTCAGGATGTAATATATAGCATGGTGACTGTAGTTAAAACTATCCTGCATGTTTGAAAGTTCCTAAGAGAGTAGAACTTAAAAGGTCTCATCACAGAAAAAAAATTATAACCATGTATGATAATGGATTTAGTTAACTAGATTTACTGTTGTGATCATTTTGCTGTATATACAAATATCGACTGGTTATGTGATTAACATGATATTAGCATAATGTCAATTATATCTCAATAAAAAATCAAAATTCATAGCACATTTATTACTTAGAATACAGGCAATATATAAACAAAAAATATGTTCTAACTTGGTAAAAACATCAAAATATTTTCTAGTCTACTTTAAAATTATAAAATTGAATAAATGAAATAAGTTTAGAAATGTTTAGAATAAACTGTAGGTAAATAATCTTAGATTCATTATTCTACTTATTCTTAAAGAACACCACATTACCTCCATATTATAGAATAGGAAATTAGGAGACTTAGAGTAGCTAAATCTAAACAATAGGGAGCCTGCCCTGCTTAGAAGAGGAGGGAGGATTCATCTTGAAACTGTATTTGCACAGCAATCACACAGTAGTTTAGGGAGTAAATGGTGGCTCATAAAGATTATAGGAAGCCATCCCTTGATGCTGTCACTATAAGAAGTCATTATCAATGAAAAAATACTCTGCCATTCCATTAGAATAGAAGGAGACTATTCAGCAACAGAGAGCTCACAAGAAAGTCAACTCACAAAAATTACTATAAAGCCTATAGTAACGAGGCTATGTATTTACTACAATGTATTTACTATGTGTTGAGACTGTAGCTTTACTTTCACCACTCTTAAAGACTAAAGCAAATGCCAAAAAAATTTTTTAGTGTATTTTTACATTTAAATAATATAAATACCTGAGACAATGAAAAATAAAAACAGTGGAAAAAAAAATCCAGGCCCATGCTACTTTCAATGGGATATGATTTTCTTTAGAATAATTTACAGAATACTTGAGTCTTGTTTTTAAATAAAAAATAATTAATTTAGACTCTCAGAAGGCAACCATAAATTGTTTTCATTATTATTTATGCAATCTTTGTAATTTATCGTGAAAACTTTAATTTCAAACATTATACCGTACATAGTAAATATAAAAATTTTTCTTTAGTGAGATACCTTATCCATTATACCCATTGCTTTAATTTTAGCAGATTCACTGCCGAGTTCATTAAGCTGATGTTTTCCTAAAAGAAGTTCCTGAGGAATTTCATCATCATCACCTGAAAAATCAAACCAGATAGTTTAGGTACAATAAATAGCTTAAAACAGTAAGCTTAATTTTTAAATAAAATCTAGGGACACACAAACAAAAACAAACAAACTAAACAAATAACAACCTAAGAGGCCTATGTAAACCTGAAGGAAACCCTGAATGAAAGGACAGGGATTAAAATGGGATTTTGATGAAGATGGGAGGAGGAGTTAGATCTCTTATCTTTACTACTCTAGATATACTGTTGACCCTTCTCAGCCAAGCTCTCTGCCCTAGAAGGCTGACCTGTATGGACTACATCAATAGTCTCCTATCCCCTCCAGCTTCTGTTTGGGTTCAGCTAGTGGGGTGCCCTGTCAGAAGATCAAAGAGGAGAGTGAGGTCAGGGTATTTATATCTCTGACTCCTTCCTTGTAAGGTCTCAGGCTGCCCATGTTCTCTGACCAAAAGGTTAGTGCTTTTTTTTCCAAGTAAGTCTATGACATTATTTTCCCTACAGAATTGAGTTCTGGTAACTTATATTTACCCTTGTTCCTTTTGGAGTAGGGATGGTAATAATTCCATGGCTGTTAATCCTAGATTCTGGTACTATTCTGTCCCCAACTCTGTAACTGGTGTCTTTGTAAGTAAGTCCCACTCAAATTATCCTAATTTGAGACTGCCATCTGTCCTCCTGTTGGGACCTTAGATGACATGGAAGACGGTTTCTCAGCACACAATTGGTATGCCAAATAATGGAGACATGCATTAATGATACTTAGGCAAGTAACTTTCCCAAAACAAATACTTTTAAAATAAAGGTTAATATAATATAAAGGGCAATATACCTTTTAAGACATTTTCAAATAGGTGGACTCCTATAAGAATCATTGTATATTATATGGCTTTTGTATAAATTAGGCACTAGTGTTTATACCAGCTACAGGTGGTACGGAATTGTTGAGTAGCTCTAAATACTGTAAGCAGTGTTACATTTCTTTCTTTCTTTCTTTCTTTATTTTTTTATAAGTTATCCCCATTTTTTTTTTTTAAAGATTTTATTTATTTATTTGTCAGAGAGAGAGCGAGCGAGAGCGAGCACAGGCAGACAGAGTGGAAGGCAGAGTCAGAGGGAGAAGCAGGCTCCCTGCGGAGCAAGGAGCCTGATGTGGGACTCGATCCCAGGACGCTGGGATCATGACCTGAGCCGAAGGCAGCTGCTTAACCAACTGAGCCACCCAGGCGTCCCACATTTCTTTATTTAAAGTTATGATCTTTACATATTATCATAAAAGAAATATATGAATATATTAATCCTACTATATTCTAATTGGTTTTGTTTTCCATATTAGATTCTGTATTACTTAAAGCCAGTGGCTAGGGTATTTACCTTTGCATCTCTAGCACTTAAAATATTGCTGACAAAGAGTAAGTACTCAATAAATATTGGCTGTAAGAATAAATGAGCAGATGAATAGGTTCCTATTTCTGCATCCTTGGTCATATTAGTATTCTCCTTATCTAGCACCTACTCATGTCTCATCTAAAAAAGGTTTCTTTTACTACTGTCATACACTGGGGAGGGTATGTGCTATGGTGAGTGCTGTGAATTGTGTAAGACTGATGATTCACAGACCTGTACCCCTGAAACAAATAATACATTATATGTTAATAAAATAAAATAAATTATTATCACCTACTTTGGTAGCTGCATTCTCAGGATTCCAAAGACAGTATCAATAATACTTGATTATTACACTAAAGTTTTCAATTTCTTAATAATACAGACTTCACTTGGGGGGAGCCCGGGTGGCTCAGTCAATTAAGTGCCTGCCTTTGGTTGAGGTCATAATCCCAGGGTCCTGGGATCGAGTCCCACATTAGGCTCCCTGCTCAGTGGGGAGTCTGTCTCTCTTTCTCTCAAATAAATAAATAAATAAATAATCTTCAAAACAAAAGAAAAGAAAACAAAAAAACATAGACTGCACTTGACTCTACAACTAGATTTTAAGTTTCTTCAGAGCACAGACAATGCCTCTATCTGCACTAGAGAACTGGCAGAAACATAGACACATAGGTAAATAAATATATTTAAAGCGGACACTGTATTTAGAGGTAAATAAATATATCTTAAAATGATTTTACCAAATGCAGTAAAATCCATATCTTCTAAATTATCCAAAATATTTTCTATTGAGGCTGTGAATCTTTTAAAAGTTGAAGAATCCATCATTTCTATAAGAAAGAAAAAATAAGAGCTTATCACATTACATGTAGAAAACTGAAGCTGAAGACTATGAAAAAAGACAAACTAAAAAGTTACCTTCAGGTGTTAGTTTTGGCTCATAAGCTTTCCTCTTCTTCTGTTTTTCTTTTTTCTTCATTTTTCTGGCAACTAAAATAAACAAAGGAATATTGAAATACAGGAATGACAATTTAAAATATTTCCATTTTTGCTTCTAGTTTCCTCCAGAACTTTAAATTCTTAAACAATAACCACTACCATTCCAAACTAAATATATACTTCTGTCTTAACAATTAGGAGTGGTTAATTAACTCATAAAAAGGTATCAAATATTCTTCAAAGTTAAAGACCTAAATTTAAAGCAGCTTATGTAAGAAATCTGTTGACACTGATGAATTACCCTCACTAAGGCTGGGAGGAGGAGAATAATCTTCCATGTCAGAATCTGATGGGCTTCGGTTTCGGTAACGACCACCACCCGAACTCCTTCTTCCTTCATGAGAGTGGCCACTTCTCCTATGATCCCCAGAGCTTCTTCTGTCACGCTCTTCATATTCCCAAGCTTTATCATCATCTTTTTTATGTCGTTTCCTAGAGGCTAGAAGCAAATCCCCATGACAAATAATTTACCTCATTTAAAAAGACCTAAAACTTGTATTTCACAAATGAACCACATGAGGGGAAGGAAAATCATTGTGTGGGTCTAAAAAACTGAGCCGTTGTATTTAATCAGACACATTAATTATGGTATAGAAATGGTATCACTTATTTTAGCATTATCATATTATTTTAGATTTAAAAAGATTTCTACATGAATTTGGAAGGTATTCAGTGAGTTGGTAAAGATAATATCTAACCATCAGGTTTAATTAAGGCATGTAAAACAATCTTTAATCTAGGATTTGGATGAAAAACAGAAACACTTTAAAGCATTTGGATTATTGATAGGGAGCAGGGTTTGGAGGAAAAGTAAACCTTTGAGAAAGTGCTATAGCATATGGAGTAACCATGTATACCAACAATGAAAAGCCAAATTAAGCCCAAAACTTGGGTATAAATTCAATAGACTCTGATAATCTAAAATCACAGACCTACAGAGATAGAATAAATCTGTACAGTTGTAAATACTCATATACTGAATTCGGTTCTCCAACAATGTACTTGCTTAAACCCAAGGAGAAAAGCTTTTAAGCATATACATGCTTCATGAACATATTTATATATGTTACCTTCAGTCCCTTCCCCAACCTTCCAAGGGTCTAAGCATTCCATTAAAAACACCAGTAATGACAGGAAATTCTAGGAAGAACTGGCAAACAGATTTCATCTGACACATCAACTCTGATCAACTGGTAATAGCTGCCTAGAGCTTTGTATTTCCCTGAGAAAGCATCATATTTCAGCAAGAAAGACTCAATAGAAATGTCTGTCCTGTGAGAGCTGGAGGGCAGTACAAGTGACAAATATTTACCATACCTGCTCTAGGATGTAGCAACATCAACTTAAAACTAAGATAGAGAACTAATGTGTCCCATTATCTAGGCATCCTGTTGTTTTGACCACTTGTTGGTGACAATGAAATACTTTCTAGTCTGCTGAACTAAGTCTGACTCTCTTGCTTTCTTTGAACTGGCTTGTATTTTGAATTCCCAACTATGATCAATACCCAAATACTTAAGACAAAACTCTTACTTAAGTCCCCTTAAATCCTAAAATTTAAGGATGCCAACCCTCTGGCCAATGCTCTCTATCTATGCTTGTGTTGGTGCCTTTAGGTGTGCATAAGCAATGTCTGTACTTTGGCTAATACTACCGTTACATGCTGCCTTAGCTATACCTATTCAAGAATCTAGTTTGGTTTCTGGTTTTGGACCCTACTGTCCAATCTACTGACAGCATAGTAGAGAAAGATAAATTTGTTTCCTCTTCTTTTTGGTCATAGGATTGGCATAGCAAGATAGTTCGTAAAAAGACAAACATGAGTGCATATATTTAAATCTTCAATGATTTTCTTTGTAACTGTGCATAAATTTGACATATGAGGATGAAGGACCCCCCCTTTACAATTAGTGTATGCCCCAGTACATTCTGTGAGAGGCTGCCTTATAAACTAATATAAGGTGTGTCTGTGTGTGTGCATGCATGTGTGTATCAGAGAAACAGGTAATTTATGTAGCATTCACTAAATATTTTTTTCAACAAGTACTAAAATACCTACCAGATATGAGGAAAAACAACTAATAAGCTTCTTCAGAAATGTGCAGAAAGTAGTATTCTGTGACCTCAAATATGACTTAGTCCTTCTGAATTCTAATTTCAGAAGAAATCCATTTCAAGCATTTAATTCTTTGATTAGAAACACTTGAAAAAAATCTTACAATTGTTAGCAAGAACTTACAATATACTGTATTTGTGAAAAATTTTAGAGGCCTTCAAGATTTTTATTTCACATTCATTAAGCTTTAGGAAATTTGGATAAAAATAGGATGGCAAATTAAAAAAAAACCCACCCAATTTCTATGATACAGTGTGTTTGTAATAAGGCTCTCAGGATCCCAATTCACTGTTACTAGTTTGTTCTTTATTGCCCTCATAGCCCTAAAGAACTAGGGGAGGAGCTCAGCAGACAGGTAGGTAAAATATGCCTTCAGTGTTTTCCACTTTTCCTTTCTAAATTTTATCAACATCGTTCCTTAGCTTACATCTTCCTTCCTTTCTCCAGCAACCCAATGATGTTGTATTTACGTTATGGCTACCCAGATCTATGTGGCCTGACTTTCAAAGTTATCCCTCAACCCTTCTCCCATTCTTCAACAAAACAATTGCCCTAGTTTAAGATTTTTAGGAAACCGATTTGATTAAACTGCAGCAAAACCTTAAGTTTCAAAAAGTCTCTGAAAGCAGCATAAGGTTTGTGCTTATGTTCTCATAATACTTCTACATTTTGTACTTCACTATATTTTCACTACATTGTTTTTGTCATGGTATAATGACAATGTGGTTGTTTCTGTCAACAACCAACTGAAATTATTTCATCTCTCCAGTGTCTCCAGAGTCACTTTTTCTCTAGTTACTTGTATAGAAATAAACTTAGAAAAACTGGAAGCTACTCTGAGGTCTCTTGAAAAATCCAGAGAAACTTCTTGCACCTATCAGGTTGAAGCTGAGGTTCTCTAATTAATATCCGCTTTCAACGTATTTGGGAATAGCTGTAACAGGATCCATGGCTTTAAGATGACACTATGTGGTCCCATAAAATGAAACAACAGCTCTCATAATGGCAAGGAAAAGAATAGTGACTGCATTGAAGACAAACATAAGGCATGTGTGGCTGGCTCTCTCCCCTGTTTTAAACTTGGTGGGAATTTCTGATTATGCTATCCTTTCTACTGAACTGTAAGGTAGCTTCAAAATTCTCATCAGTTTAGCAATGCAGAGAGCCACTCTCAGTTAAATGGAGTTGAAGTGTGATTTGAAATCAATCTGCAATTAAGGAACTCCTTAACTATTCCCTTTAGAAATGGGTGATGTTTGGGGGATGGGGGAGGAGGAGGAGTGAAGGAGAGGCATGTATATATAAAGGGGAATGAGTTTCAGGGCCACCAGATCTCCTTTCTTCTCTCCCTTTCCAGAGCATATGTTCCCATATGACCAAAATGTTTGATTATAATAAAAGAGTATTAACTTTAGCCATTAAAATATATTGCATGTAAATACATCTCATGATAATAACAAGTTATGACAATTATACATATAATTAAATGTCAGATTAACTTTGCTATATATTTTATTTCAATTTTAAAACTTTGTTCATATTTGTTCAGTATTCATAGTCTACTCCTCATAGCTCAAGAGCTCACAATTTAAAGAAGATCAGAATAAATGAACATTGAAAACTTTGGAGGAGGTAAAGGATTTCCATCAGCAATATACATTTAAAATTGGCAGCATGCATCTGTCCTTCCTGCCCTTGCTTGTCACACCTCTATCTACGGAAACTAGGTGGAAAAGGTAGAACACACTGGTTGTCTTCCCACTTCTTTTGGTCATAATGACTAAGTCAGTTGGCACACAAGTGAAGATCTCCCATAGTCTGTTTCCACTGAATGTCGTTTAAGTCAAACAAGGTTGCTGACCCCTCTTGGCTAGGCTCAATTCTCTTGCTCCAGAAGAAGGAAGATAGGGATAAAAGAGAAGAACTTTTTCAGTGGACCAGTAGGAAGACAGGCGAGGTATAGCAAGTCTAGTGCAAAGACAGGTGATCACAGTGTTGTAGAGAGGTAGCTGTGTAGTGAAGAAGCCAGCTCTGGAAAACAGTGAAACAAGGGAGGAATTCCAGGACACAGCTGGGCAAAAAGGAGAAGCCAGGTCCAAACCACACAGATAACTGGCAATGTGGCTAATCCATTCATAATTTAGTGATAGTATGGTTTTAAGTATTTCTTTACCTGGCTATCTCCTATGTGTCCTTCAAGACTCAACTCAAGTGTCACCTCTTCCAGTAAGCATTCCCTGAACCCCCAAGTATAATTCTGATGCCAATCCAATGTGCTCCCATAGCACCCTGGATTTACTTATTATCACTGTCCTTTTCTCACTGCTACAACTGTTTACATATTTCCCCCATTAGACTGAAGGCTTTTCAAAGACAGGGGCCATATCTTATTTGTATTTTTATTCTCAGTGCCTAGCATATCTAGTAGGAGCTCAATAAATGTTTGCTAAATATAGACACATACCTGTGTTATTTGACACTAATAATAGCTCATTAAATTTTTTTTCTTGGTGCCAACTGATCTCATCTTCTGCATTTTTTTAAGTATAAAGAAAAAAAGCTTGCTATACTATGTTTTTATGAATTAAGATCACTGTCCTCTTCCTAACCCCCCAAATTATGAATGAGACAAACACATCAATCTGCTTAATTCTAAAGTAATAATAAAGTTATGTGATACTTACATTCAAAAGCTTCATCACTATCATTATCTTCATCTGAACTGATTTCAGCATATTTTGGCTTTTCATTAACTGTGCTACGCTTGCGTTTATTCATTTTCACACGTTCACAAAGTGGCATGGTGGATTCAATTTCTGCCAGAAGTTCAGGGGGTAATTCTTTTAACACTGATTGATCTATACTACCTATTAATGAAAGGTAAGAAAATAATTTAAATCTGAAGATAAAAGGGAATTTTTAACTTAATTAGCACAATAAAAATGAAATACTAGTATTTATATAAGTTTTCTAAGCCAGCTTTGTATTTTGATAAAACACATATTTAAAACTCTAATAGGCTTCACCCCAAACTGGTAATGTATTTTTTATACATATATCATTATGTAATAACTTAAAAAACATAAAAAGGCTAGTTACCTCATCAATTTTTGACACAATGCCTTCATGTGTCTGTATAGACTAAAAACTTTCTAAAACAAGAGATTCACTGGCATTACTCAGTCCATATGTAGTAAGGGATTCATCTCGCATTCTTGGTAGCACCCAAATTTATTTTACAGAGGGCTGGATCACTTAGTCTGAAAGTATACTTCTCTCAGTGCAAATATGAAGAGTTGGAAGACACTTATATACCCTTCTCTTCCTCTACGCTCGTGAACTGTGGCTGGGACAAGAGTTTTATATGCTTTTACCTATCATTCATCTATTTGAGAAGTATAGTAATGCCTTTAGTAATACAAAAAATTTCCTCGAAGAGATAAACCAATATATACATTAAACTGAAGAAAATAAAAACATGAAAGGCAGTATAAATAAAAACATATTAAAATGTAAGTGTCTATAACCAAAATAGTAAATTCAAGTCTGTTATGAAATAAAATTTGTATTTTTCCATGAAAGACTAAGACAGGATAAAAAATGTATCAACATAGTAACATTAACATAACATTTATTATTTAATCCTACACACATACACAAATAACAGCTGTCGTAAAATAAATAAATTCTTAACATCTTACTGAGAGCTTAAAAATGAAGAGGTAGCAAAAGCTATCCATTCAGGATAATTTGTCCTTGACGACTATGAAAGATGACAATTTTAAATTACTTACCCTTGTAAATCTTTGAGTGGAAGTATTAAAAATGATGCCTTACCTGCTAAATTTTAGAAATTGGGAGCAAAGAGTATCTTAGTGGTGTACAGCAGGGAATATTAGTAACTATAAGCAACCTTCCACTACAACATTCAAATGATAATAATACTTAACGTGAAGGATGAAGTAAATCATGACAAAATGAGTGGGTACTGATTAAGACAATTTCAAAGTATCAATACACAATCCCAATAATTTAAGAATATAAAACATAAATTATTAATCTTGATGGAAGAATAATCCCTTTTTATTCTTTGTGCAACTTTTATTCAACATCATGAAGGAGTTATTTCAGTTAACTTTTAGTCTTTTATACTTCTAAGGACACATACAGCAAAAATTTCACCTAACAAAGATGTAATACTTGTGACTGGTAATATTCCAAAGACTTCATTGCTGAGAATCCTGACATACTAATGTTGAGTATACTTATCTATGTCACTTTCAAATCATGCGACACTACTTTGTGCTGGCTTTCTTAATTCAACTGTATTTTATAGTGAGGTACACTTTTTAGAATATTAATACAGGTAAAAGAAACCAACTTTAGCTTTGGATTGTCCTCAGCCCGAAGGTAAACACACTATGCATCTCATTTAAAAGTCCTTAATGTCTTGGGGTGCCTGGATGTCTCTGTTGGCTAAGCATCCGACTCTTGATTTAGAATCAGGTCATGATCTCAGGGTCCTGAGATTGAGCCCTGCAATGGGCTCCACACTAATTGTGGAGCCTGCTTGGGATTCTCTCTCTCCCTATGCCCCTCCCTTTCTCTAGCAGCAGCAACAACAACAACAACATCAACAACAACACGTTCCTCAATGTCTTGAACACTTATAATTAAATGTGTGTGGGTTTTTTTTTTTTTTTGAATGAAGGATTATGTTTTCTAGTATTTATCTTCCCCTTTCCAGATGACCTATAATATTAAAAAAATTTTTTTTTTAAAGATTTATTTATTTGACAGAGAGAGAGACACAGTGAGAGACGGAACACAAGCAGGGGGAGTGGAAGAGGAAGAAGCAAAGCAGGCTTGCCGCCGAGCAGAGAGCTAGATGCGGGGCTTGATCCCAGGACCTTGGGATCACGGCCCAAGCCGAAGGCAGACGTCCAACGACTGAGCCACCCAGGTGCCCCTAATGACCTATAATATTAAGTATGTATATATTAATGGTCATTAAATGCTTTTTGATTACCTTTCATAATTTCCTATGATCACTTAGAAGTATGCTCCCCGTATAGTTTCTGAGTTGCTATATTTTATAGGCAAATGAAGACGTTTCTCAAATTTTAAAAAATGGGAATGCTTTCTTTTTCGTACTACCTAAAATGTTTTGGGTATTTATAGGCAGCCCAAAGTATTTGGCCTTTAGTCCATCATGAAATTTTTTAAAAACAAATTTCCCTGATTATGTTCTGCTTAGACTAAATTCCCATTCTCAGAGGCATACACCAACCTGATAATAATATCCTAGAATTAAAATTATCCTGCAGATAAATATACAAAAACAATGAAGGGTCAATATATGTACTGATGCTTGTACTCTCTTTACAATGGTTTATCAGATCCCCAGAGCAAGGAGTCTGCTCTCGTCTTTCTCTTAAAAAAAAAAAAAAAAAAAAAAAAAAAAATCCTTACAATAGCCAGACATAGAAAACTTATGTCATATATTTGATAGAGCAGGCATCTAAGTTTATTCCCTGTAATTTACTGTCTCTTATTCCCTAAATTAAGAAGAATGCTATCTAATTTAAGAGCTTTTGTATTCTGTAGATGATTTTTACATCTGTATAACTCTCAAAGTTATAGCAACATAATTCAAAGACCAAATGTTTCATTTCTGAAGATAATCCAACTTAAGAAAAAAAAATCCAGTAATGGGTAAATCTTTCAATGTACCATCTTCCAAAAGTAAACCCTGTTTCATTTCGAATAGAAATACTTACTCCACAGGTTTATGCATTTTCTGAATTAAACATCCTTTCTTCCTTTTAGTAAAACACTTTACAAATTGATTCAGCCAGGTCCTTGATTACAAAGGTTAAGAGAAAATATTTGACTTTCCTGTACTCACAATCAGCATATTTAATACATTACCAAGGACTGAATAACTGACTCAGCCTCAACAGATCTGAATAAACAGTGAGTAATTCAAATGATGCTTATGACGTATTTGATTATATTCTTTTCCCTGAATTAGGAAATAATCTTCTAAATGCAAAAATAATGTCTACTTCTCATCACAATGATTTTATAAATTATTGTTGTTCGTGGAGTTATTTTTTCTTAAAAACTTCAGAATGCTAGTACTTTATGATTATCTTTCTCACCTCATTTCTCCCATCCCAATTACTTTATTCTTTAAATCGTGTGTTTGAATTACCATAAATTTTAAGTTACTGGCTTGAGGGGATAATGTCATTTAGTCATGAATTTTTTGAAGTACTACACTTTCAGCTTTTGTAGATATATAGATAGACGCACCTCTATCTCCTAGCCGTCCTAAAGCTAGAAGAATACATTTACTTCTAGATGTGTTACATTTTCGTAATCTTGGATTTCAACTATAAATCACTCATATTAGCACATGGAACAGATTACTAAAACTGGAACTACTAAATCTCAGAGTCACTAATCTGATAACTGACAATGTGTATTTTTTTTTAAGTGAAAAACCACACCAAGATTAAAATAAACCATCTCAATTAATGAACTCTTTAGGACTGAAGATTCAGACAGTGGAAACCAGTCATATTCAGAAACCATGAAACTCACATAAACTTGCCAATTATGTAAGTCATAAAAAACATCTTAGGTATAATGTAATTCAGTGACAATTCTTAGAACAACCTATACCAATTACAGGGTAGTAGCATCAAATGGATCTTTAAATTTAATGAGAGGCAAAAGAAAATAAAAATTTAGTTGTGTATGTTGTCAATCGGCCCATCTTGTGACCCTAAATGGGTTAATATGGTTTGAAGATACATATTTTTTGGTGGAAATGGTTCCTAAATGCAAGCCTACGTCTTTATTTGAAATCACTGTTAAGAAGAAGTAAATTCAAGGAGCATAAATTGCAGATTATATAGCCCTGAAATATGGTAACAGTTGGGAGGTAGAAACAAAAAGCAGCACCTGAAGAGAAACTAGGAAAAAAAAAAAAAAGTGGTTCAACTATGAGACTAGGACACTGAATGTTCCTTTCACGAGGACTTCAAGGTTATAGCCTGATGGCAGTACTATGTATGGGTAAAGAGGAAACCTGTGGCAAATCCTCAGTTTGAAATGCATGGGTCCATTTCTATGCCTTTTTTTTTTTTTTAAAGATTTTATATAATTTGACAGAGAGAGATCACAAGTAGGCAGAGAGGCAGGCGGGGGGTGGGGTGGGGAGCAGGCTCTCCACGGAGAAGTGAGCCCAATGCAGGGGTTGATCCCAGGACCCTGAGATCATGACCTGAGCAAAAGGCAGAGGCTCAACCTACTGAGCCACCCAAGCGCCCCTCCTTATGATTTTCTTAATAACGTTTTTTTTTTTTCCCTCTAGCTTACTTCATTGTAAGGGTATAGTATATATGTAATATACAAAATATGTATTAGTCAACTTTGTATTATTTTTAGGGCTTCTTGGTCAACTTTAGGCTATCAGTAAATTTGAGAGGAGTCAAGAGTTATATATGGATTTCTGACTGTGTTGGGGGGTGAGTGCCCCTAGACTTCAAGTTGTTCCAAGTATCAGCTGTACTTGGAAGGAGAAATAGCAAACTAGGAGAAGTTAGACTGTACTTTTTAGTACAAAGATTCCTTCACTGAGTGAAAATGAGGGAAGTGAACACAGAGATTTCTACCAGAGTTAATACTCGTTAGGGTAATAAGAAGGGAGGATCTGTTTGTAACTGAGGATGAAGTCTAAATTTAAGGGAGGAGAGCATCAGGCAGACTACCTCCTCTAGAAGAGAAGAGTCAGGAAATAGGTCTGCTTTTTTGGTAATGTTTTAGGATAAGTGAAAGTCATGTATAATGAGATAATCTGGTATAAAGTTGCCTTGATTTTGATAAAGAGACAGAGAGACCTCAGGTACTGGCTGGAGGCCTAATAATGCTTAGTCAGGATTATTTAAAAAAAGGTTTTTTTTAAGGGAAGACTAGTAGTTATTCATCTTTGGCTAGGGAGGAGTGGTCAGGTTCAAATCTGCAGCTCTTTTCTTTCCATTGGTCTTTGAGGAATACTGAAACGAATGCAAAGAACCATTATATAATCACTACACAAGGAACGTTACAACCTAAGAACAGGTAATCTCCTTTACAATGTTAAGCAGCAATTTTTAAGTTGCAGATTATGGCCCATTCGTACATTGTGAAATCAGTTTTGTGGGTCTTGACTAGTAGTTGTTTTAAAATGAAAGTGAAAATGGGATTGTTAATATGTGCCTGTCTGTGTGCATTAGGCCACAACATGCATTTTATTTCTTAGGGCATAATCACAAAATTTTTAAAGTCTTTCAAGTTTTATGGTTGCCACTTCTTTCAAAATAGCTGAGTCCATTTGGATTGAAAAGGCCCTTCTAGGTTACTCAAATTCAGTCTGTGGACTCTGCCCATGGTTTCTTAACCTATAGGTTTGATTAAAGATAAAGAATAATTTGAATAAAACATTCAAAATTAAACTGATTTTATTCATTATAAGTTGATGGGACAGTGACTACTGTGGTTTTTTAAAAAAAGATTTTATTTATTCATTTGAGAGAGAGAGAGTGAGAGCTCAGAAGGAGAAGAGGGAAAAGCAGACTCCCTCCTGAGCAGGGAGCCCAACGCAGGGCTTGATCCCAGAACCCGAGGATCATGACCTCAGAAGGCATATGCTTAACCAACGGAGTCACCCAGGTGCCCCAGGATAGTGACTATCTTGTATCAGAGAGCTTAATTATCTATACCTATAATTCTGATATAAAAGTTGCTGTTTCGTTTTTGAAGTCATTGTAATAAAATCTTGGATTACTCAGAAATTCTTCTTCTGTTTTTCATGTAAATCTTTCTAATAAGTCCTGTATTCATCCCTTTTTTAATAAGACAACTTCTTGGGGCATCTGGGTGACTCCATTAATGAGGAGTCGGACTCCTGGTTTTGGCTCAGGTCTTGATCTCTGGGGTTTTGAGTCTGACAACCGGCCCCACCTTCCCCAGCACTGGGCTCTGCACTCAGCAGGGAGTCGGCTTAAAGATTCTCTCCCTCTGCTCCTCCACTCACACTCTCCAATAAATAAATAAATCTTTAGAAAAAAAAAAATCCACAAAAACCCAAACTCCCCAACCATCCCCCAAGAAAAACAGCAAGACAACTTCTTGACTCATGATTATTGAAAAGATCAATTTTCCACAATGCTTTACACAGCAATGCCTTTAGGAGTTAACTGCTATGCATAAAGTGTTTGAGATGATATGAATTGATTCAGGCTTTGATTCTGAGTTCTGTAGGTCTGCTTACAGTTTGCTGAAATGTACATACTCAGAATCAGCTACCTTGCATAGAATATATAACACACAGCAAATGGGGTCAAAATCCTTTAACCCTTTTATACTATTCATGAAAATTTCTTTCAAGAAAATTAATACAACAAAAAATTCTATGAAGAAAGATGTTTAGATAGTTTTATCTATTGTAACATCTTTTCCCAGCTGAAAATTCTTTTCTAAATCCTGAAAGCAGTTCTTAGGTGTTCTATATTGATAATTATAGAGAAGGTTACCCACAAAGTGAAAAGATTTAATAACTGACATGTGACAAGTATAAAATATTTTAAAAGCAATTTAAGTCTGTATATACTTGCTATATATTTATATTTTATATATTAATTATATTAACATATTAATAATATACCTATAACCCCAATAAATGAAGTACTCTCAGATCTTAAATATCCTCCTTAAAATATTATATTTGGTAAATTCCATACTATATTCATAAGTACTGGAAAAGAACTAGAAAAACTACTTCAAAACTCATTCTAGATGAGTCCTTTTATATACACATACAAATACTCAAATGGCAGTGTAAAATCCAAATTTTAGGTCTCATTTGCTATAGAATAAATAATCTAGTTATCAGATTCACGTACATTAAAATTTCAATTTCATATTGATAGTAGGCTTAGCAAACTATAGCGTCTGGGGTCAAGTTTGCCCACCACATGTTTTATATAAAGTTTTATTAGAATACACTGACACACAATTATTTATATGCTGTCTATGATTGCTTTTGTATTACAATATTAAAGGTAAGTGGCCCACACAGCCTAAAATATTTATGATCTGGGCCTTTAGAGAAAGTCTGCTGACCCCTCATCTGTATCATGTCATACTTTAATCCAAATTGGAACAAAGTACCCACCTTGCCAGTATAGACACTATAGTTGTGTTCTGTACATTTTAGGTCATTGAAAATTAATTTATTTAATGACGACAAAAACCAAGGATTTAGTTTATAGCAACTGAAAAACACTACTATGAATGAAGCAGACAGAAGAAAAGATTCTAAGAAAAATCTGGTTTTAAGTACCATAGTTTTGATATTGACACTGGTAATAAAAAGATTTCATCAACATGCATTATATTGTATTACTATGGGGAAGAACTACAGGAAGAAACAGGGATCAAATGATCCTTTCCTTGATATGTATATACAGAGGGCAGAAGTACAACCTAACTATATTTCAATGAACTAGAAAAGGAAAACAAACAAAGCCAAAATTTAATAGAAGGAGATACTAAATACTAAAGCAGAAATAAATGAAATAGACTAATAATAGAAAATATCAATGAAACCAAGAGCTGAATTTCTGAAAAGATAAACAAAATAGACAAACCTTTAGTTATACTTACCAAAAAAAAGGGAAGAGGACTCAAATAAATAACATTAAAAGCAAAAGAAGAGACATCAAATGGATACCACACAAAGGATCCTAAAATAAATATATATTTATATTCCGAGAAACATATAACCTGCTAAGATGGACTTATGAAAAAACAGAAAATCTGAAGAGACATCTTCCCAACAAAGAAAAGCCCAGGACCAGATAACTTCTCTGGAGCATTCTAGTAAATGTTTCCTTCCAGAAGAGGAAGGAAAGAAGAGAACATCCAAAGGCAGCACTACCCTGATACCAAAACCAGAAAACGACACTACAAGAAATGAAAACTACAGGCCAAGGGATGCCTGGGGGTGGCTGAATCAGTTAAGCGTCTGACTTGATCTCAGCTCAGGTCTTGATCTCAGGGTCCTGAGTTTAAGCCCCACATTGGGCTCCACACTGGGCATGGAGCATATGTTGAAAAAAAAAAATTACAAGCCAATCCTCTTGTACTCGTGATAAACATAGATTCAAAGTCCTCAACTAAGTATCAGCACACAGAATTCAACAATGCATTAAAAGAATCAGGATTATATACCATAATTAAGTGGAATTTATTGCAGAATGGTTCAAAACCTGCCAATCAAT
Organism: Mustela erminea; assembly: GCF_009829155.1. Lineage (NCBI taxonomy): Eukaryota > Metazoa > Chordata > Mammalia > Carnivora > Mustelidae > Mustela > Mustela erminea. The sequence continues at coordinate 135,424,873 of NC_045616.1, forward strand.
GTGATATACATTAACAAAATGAATGATAAAAATGACATTATCATCTTAATAGATACAGAAATGCATTTTAGAAAATTCAACATTCATTCATGATAGAACAAAACAAAAAAACCCAAAAAACTCTCAACAAACTATATACAGAGGAAATATACCTTAACATACTAATGGCCATATATAACATGCCCACAACTATTATCATACTCAAAGCTAAAAAGCTTTCCAAGATAAGGAACAAGATAAAGATGCCCAATCTCACCCTTATATTCAACATAGTACTGGAAGTCCAAGCCGGAGCGAGCAATTAGGCAAGAAAAGAAAGAAAGAAGGAAGGAAAGAAAAAAGAAAGAAAAGAAAAGAAAAGAAAAGACCTCCAAAACCAGAAAGGAAAAAGTAAATTGTCTCTATTGGCAGATTACATGATATTACATATAGAAAACCCTGAAGACTCTACCAAAAAAACATTAAACAAATTAAATAAGGTTGGATATAAGATCAATATACAAAAATCAGTTGAATTCTGATACACAACAACTATCAAAAGAGAAATTAAGAAAACATTTATAGTTGCATCCAAAAAAATAGGAGGTGAAAGATCTATATACTGAAAACTAAAAAACATTGATGAAAGGAATTGAAGAGGAAAATAAATGCTAACAAATTTCTATGCTTGTGGATTAGAAGAATTAATGCTGTAAAAATGTCCATACTACCCAAAGCCATCTACACATTCAATGCAATCTCTATCAAAATTCCAATATTTTTTATAAAAAAAGAACAATAACCTATAGAAAAAGAACAACAAAAACAACCCTAAAATTTGTACAGAACCATGAAGTAGTCAAATAGGCAAAGCAATCTTAATAAAGATGAACAAACCTTGGGGCACCATGCTTCCTGATCTTAAACTGTGTTGTAAAGCTACAGCATTCAAAACAGTATAATACTGGCATAAAAACAGATACATATATTAATGGAAGAGAGAGCCCAGAAATAAATTCATGCATATATCGTCAATTAATTTATGAAGAAGGAGCCAAGAATACTCAACGAAGAAAGGATAGTCATTTTAATAAATGGTGCTGAAAAACTGGACAGCTACATGCAAAAGAATGAAACTGGACCACTATCTCACATTATACACAAAAATCAACTCAAAATGAATTAAAGATTTGAACATATGACTTGGAACCACAAAACTCCTAGAAGAAAACATAGGTGGTAAGCTCCTGGACACTGGTTTTTGTAATGATTGTTTTAGATTTGATACCAAGGCAAAAGCAACAAAAGCAAAAATAAACAAGTGGGACTATATCACACTAAAAAGCTTCTACACAGCAAAGAAACTGATCAATAAAATGAAAAGGCAACTACTGAATGGGAGAAAATATGTATATGTAAACCATGTATCTGGTAAGAGGTTAATATCCAAAAATCTATAAAGAACTTACAACTTAATAGCAAACCAAAACAACAATCTGATTAAAAAATGAGCAGAGATCTGAATAAACATTTTTCTAAAGATGACATACAGATGGCCAATAAGTATATGAAAAGATGCTCAGTATCACTAATCATCAAGATAATGCAAATCAAAAGCCGTAAGGAGCTACACCTGTTATAATGGCAAAAAGACAATAAATAGCAAGTGTTGGTGAGTATTTGGAGAAAATGTAACCTTGTGTACTATTGGTGGGAATGTAAATTGTGGTGTAGCCACTATGAAAAGCAGTAGGGAGGTTCCTCAAAAAATTGAAAATAGAACTACCATATGATCCAGCAATATCCACTTCTGGGTATATATCCAAAGGAAATAAAATCACTATCTCAAAGAGTTATCTCCATAGCTTGCCTGACCCAAGATCACTGAAGCATTATTTACCAAAGCCAAGACATGGAAATAACCTTAAGTTGTTTAGTCTACTGACAAATGAATAAAGAAAATGAGTGTATTTGTGTGCACAGTATTATTTACCCCAAAAAGGAGGAGATCATATCATTTGCAACAACAAGGATGTACCCTGAGGGCATTATGCTAAGAGAAGTCAGACAGTGAAAGACAAATACTGTATGATCTTTACTTATATGTGGAATCTAAAAAAACAACTCACAGAAACAGGAAACAGATTGGTGGCTGCCAGAGACAGGGGTGGGAGGTGACTGGTGGGTGAAATGGGTATAGGTAGTCAAAAGGTAAAAACTTCCAGTTACACGATAACTTCTGGAGATGTAATGTACACCATGGTGACTGTCGTTAACAATACTATATTATATATTTGAAAGTTGCTACAATAGTAGATCTTAAAAGTTTCAATCACAAGGAAAAAAAAGAACTATGTCAGGTGATGAATGTTAACTAAACTTACTGTAGTAATCATTTCACATTATAAACATAGAGAAAATCATTATTTTTTACACTTTAATAAAATGTTATGTTAAATATATTTCAAGAAATAAAGAAATGGAGACACCTGGGTGACTCAATTGGTTAAGCGTCTGCCTTCAGCTCATGTCATTATCCCAGGATCCTGGGATCAAGTTCCACATCTGGCTCCTTGCTCAGCATGGAGCCTACTTCTCCCTCTGCCTGTGGCTCCCCCTGCTTTGCTCTCTCTCCCTCTCTGACAAATAAATAAAATCTTAAAAAAAAAAAAGCAAAGAAAGAAAGAAATTCTGGCAGCAATGTCTCCAAATATACTGATTATAAAGTATATATACATATAAAGATTTTAAAAAATTACTCTCTTCATTAGATAAATTCAGTTAAAAATGGCGTGTTGGATTTCTTCATATTAAAAAACTGGACAGATTTTGGCTCTTACTGTAATATTGATTTTGGTCCTCATAACTAAATAAAGATAGGAGGAAAACTGGTTTCTCCATTTTCAAAAATGAATGAACCAAAGCTTTGTAAGGCTACAATTTATTCAAGATTCTGATACTAGTGCTCTTTGTACTAACATTTATAATGGACTTAATAGAGAATTTTCAATTTTCAACATCAGAAGCCAGAGAAAGCTAAATTTTCTGTGAGCAGAGGAGGGGATCCAGATTCAAAATTCCATATTATAGTGTACTATATTACAGTGTTTTATATACTGTTACTCTAGTATTCTTTTTTTTTTTTTTTTTAAAGATTTTATTTATTTATCAGAGGGGGAGGGGAGAGAGCGAGCACAGGCAGACAGAATGGCAGGCAGAGGCAGAGGGAGAAGCAGGCTCCCTGCCGAGCAAGGAGCCGGATGTGGGACTCGATCCCAGCATGCCGGGATCATGACCTGAGCCAAAGGCAGCTGCTTAACCAACTGAGCCACCCAGGCGTCCCCTAGTATTCTTTTTTTGTTGTTGTTTTTAAAGATTTTATTTACTTATTTGACAGACAGAGATGACAAGTAGGCAGAGAGGCAGGCAGAGAGGCAGGCAGAGAGAAAGCGGTATGCAGGCTCCCTCCCGGAGCAGAGAACCCAGGACCTGAGACTATGACCTGAGCCAAAGGCAGAGGCTCAACCCACTAAGACACCCAAGCGCTCCCTCTACTATCCGAATATAGTGAACTCTCTTATTCTAAAAAAACAAAAAAGTTACTGAAACCTTTCTCTATAAGAGGCTCATATAGCTATTAAGAAAATAAATACCTACCTGATATTATACTATACTAAATTATGCTATGTATTATAATATACAGTTGACCTTGAATAACATGGGTACGACCTACAACTGTGTAGGTACACACAGATTTTTTTCCCAATAAATACAGTATGGCACTATAAATATACTTTCTCTTCCTTATGATTATAATAATGTTTTCTCTAGCATACTTTATTGTAAGAATACAATATATAATACATACAAATACAAAATATGTGTTAATCAATTATTTATGTTATCAGTAAGGCTTCTGGTCAATAGTAGGCCACTGGTAGTTAATTTTTTTTAAAATTAATATATAATGTATTATTTACTTCAAGGGTACAGGTCTGTGAATCATCAGTCTTACACAATTTACAGCACTCACCATAGCACATACCCTCCCCAATGCCAACAAAAGTCAAAAGTTACATGTCGATTTTCAAGTGTGGGAGAGTCAGTGCCCCTAACCTCTATGTCAACGATACATTAGACTATATAATAATAATAATATATATAATAATATGTACTATATATTAACATAGTATTAATAATACTATATAATAATATTGACATATTACAATATTATGTTAATGACATAATATTATACTATCATCTATCAAATAGATATTCATTATCTTAGCACAGGTATCAGGCTTTTGTAAAGGAGGATTTCAGAAACTTTCTTTTAGAGTAAGAAGGAATTCAGTATGTAAGAGTAATGACTATTTCTTCATAAATAGGAGGTTCTTCCACATTATTTATTTACCTTATTTACTCCTCAACCATACGCCTATTTTTAATATACAGGAACACCTTATAGAAGCTATGTTCTTGGGCTGGCTTGAGAAATGGAATGAGAAGGAACAAAAATACCACTAGTAAGTTTTAATACTTTAATTCTTATTTAAAAAAACTCTACTTAATCTCTTTAAATCACTATCAATTATCTATTAAGCAAAATGTGAATCAAAAATTTTCTATGAACAGAAATCATGGACAAAAACTTCCAAAATACTGCTGTAAAAAATCATACCCAATAACAGTTAGGTATAGATTATGCCAACTTCTGCAGTAAATATTCTCCCAATGTTTCCCAAAGATACCAATGATAGTAAGGTCTTTGCAGAAACTGAATATTTTAATTTTTTGAAAAGCATTTTATAAAACTATTCAAATGAGCCAAATTAAATTCCCACCGCAGCACTATTAAAAATTCTGAATATTACAATCATATCCACTTTACTAAAAGTTCCTCAACTTAAATATCATCAACTATGCCAAAAATTCACTCAGAGACAGTAGTTTCTCTCAAACTTACAGAAGCCTGGAATCCTAAACACAATCAGTGCCACATAAAAGGCAACCAGTTAATACTTCTGTGATCAACACTGAGTAGTGTAACTGGTACAGTAATAACTGAGGGAGAATAACTGGCCCAAATGTGATTGCAACTATTACCTAATCCTAAGCAAATGAACACTACAGTTTTAAACACTATTGACTACTTGAGCTGCTACATTAGTACACATACCCAGTGAAAACCATTTTCAGTAACTGCTTAACTGTTTAAAAGGCCATGATCTGAAATATGGGTGCTATGGGATATTTCCTAAAAGTACTGAGTGCAAATGATATAAAACAATAAACTAGTTGGAAGGAAGTAGGTGGAGAAAAAACAAAAATTATTTCCTTGGATATAAAGGTAAAATACTGTGAGACACCCTGGAACAGAAAATAACCCAGATCAGATTGCTAATGTTTGTAATTACTAAGCTGTTACCAACACATAACATGCCTGTCTTAAAGACCTTGTAATTTTATATTTTTTAAATTGGAGACATACTGAACATTAGGGGATATAAGGATAATATTCTGAATAAAAATATTTCAATAAAGATAATATTCCTGGCATTTAAAATACTGACAGAAGTATATTGTAATAGAAGAAATTTAAAAAATTTAAAAGGTTTTACAAAGATTATGTTGGTTCTCCATAACCATCCCCTGCTTGAAAAGGAAAAAACAAGAATGGTAAGAAGACAGAAGATGACAGAAGCAGAGTGAGAATAGAAGTGATAATGAGCCAATCTGTAACAGAAAAATAAAGGGAAAGGATAACTAAACAAACATAAGAAAGGGTAAATCTCCTTGGAAACTTAACAAAAAGTACATAGTTGACAGTTATTACAAAGTTGAGTGAACAGAAAGTTGTAAATTGTGTAGCTCTTACATTAGGGTCTTTTGGTGGAAGCATAAAAGATGAATACACAATTTTAATCTGCATACAAAGCCTTTTCTAAAACATGGTGTCAATAGTCATTCAACAGCTATTTAATGTACTCTAATTATGTACTAGGTATTATGCTAGGTACATACACATGTCCCCATAGAAATCAAATAAAATGTGACTATGTGACTTTTACATTTAACATGTTCACACAAATGACAAAAATAAGAAATATATATTGAGTCATAAATCTATATCCCTACCATTCTAAATTAGCTTAAAGCATACTCAAGGAATTTTAAACAATCCTAAAGAATGAATATTTTAAATATGGACATCAGGTAAATTATTTAAAAAGATGGAATTTCATGGCTCTTCCAAGAAAGGAAAACCTACCAAGAATTTTGGCTTGAGAAATCAACCACAAAAGTATCTCAATAATATTCAATTTAATTCCTTTACTCAGAAATACACCACCAGCATGTCAGAATATGTGATTCTGTGACTCTCTCGAAAAGAAAATCCCAAGTAATGTGTATTTTACAAAGGGCCAATAATCTACAACTGTGCTTCCCATGCTTGTAATTTAAAAAACTTACTATTATGTAACTCTGCTATTGCTAACTTAGTAGCAGAGACCTAAAACAAAACCAAAATTAGTACATTAAAAAATAACCGATAGGAATTCTAAGGTATAAATAAAGCCAAATGATTATCTACATGGAGTCTTGAAGTAAATCTAAGCATTAAAGTAATATTTTTGATGAAAATGCCCACTTAATTGTAATTGCAGATCTAGTAATAATACATGTGTGTATATATACATACCTGCACATGTACACACCCACACACACACTACACACACTCTACTCTAACAGAGAGACACACCCAGATAGCCTACTTACTAACATGAACATATCAAGTATATACATTTGTGTTAAAAGTACATTTAGGAGAAACAAGGATAAGTATTAAAAAGTTTATATTCATAGGCAATCAGAAAAACATGGGAAAGAGTATAGCAATTACTATTAGGAGTACTATATTAGGAGCTATACTCATTTCTTGATGTTCAGTTGTAAAGATTCTTTGTTAGGACAGAGCTTAGAAAGCAAGGCTAGCGTAAGCTGACAGAAGGAAGAGGAGAAAAAGATGGTCCAGATCAAGGGACAAAAGGGTACCACTTTCCATCTTTCCATCTGACTCTTCTAAAATTGTATACCTATACTCTCTAGTTTATACTGTATATAAGCCACTCCCAAAGTTTCAGTGAAAGTTTTAAAAACAATATCTAAAAGAAAACAATTCTAGCACTGGCCACTACATTCTATTAACTTCTTTTATGTACACAAGTGATTCCAAAGAGATGCATTCAAGTTAAATAGTAAAGACTATTAGTTAAAGCTGAAGTCTTAATTTTTTGTTAAGTCTGACTGCTACAATTTAAGATCTGAAAGCTTCACTAAAGAAGTACGAGTATTAGTGATAAAGACAATTTTTTTTATTTTTAAAAAATAAAACCAAAAAAGTAAAAAAGCAAACATTTGATAACCAAGTAATAATAAAAAAGATTATGACAAGTCACTTCTTTGAATACAGTTCTTCATAATGACACTATGTTTTCATTGACCTTTTTTTGGTAGACAAGACATAACATTTTACAAAAATAATAATAATCATTACATCTTCTGGATTTCCTAAAACACTATAGATACCATGCAATACAACTTTTTGTGATGATGCAAATGTTCTCTGTTTTAATAAGGAAGCCAGTTGCCACATATGGCTATTGAGGACATGAATTCTTAATTTTATTTAAATTAATTTCCATTTAAATAGCTAAAGAGGCTAGTGACTATCCCACAGAATAGCACAATTCAAGAGTTTCATATATTTAATAAGTAAATATAAACCTAAGTTCTTAATGAATCTCTCACAGAATGAGAACTTAAAAATCATACTTTCACCTCTATTGCCTTGAAATCAGTATCTTCATGTATTTATACTGCATGGACTAGATACGTCTTGCCACATACCATCAAATTATGTATGTCTTAGATATTTTTAAAGGAGTATATAAAGGAACACAAAACTGTATTTTGTGCACAGACTGCCACTATATTTAACACTTAAGACTTTTTCCTGGAAATACTACTACTCAAATAGCCACAGAATTTAACTCAGCAACTATACAATAAACAAAACAAAAAAATCATCCTCAAACCCCACTAATGACTTAACCTGATTTAAGAGGTGAATACTATTCCTTAAGACCAAAGGGCAAAGCTTTGTATTTTTTAAATAAAGTATCTATAACTGACCACCTATCCCACAAGAAGGGAAATAACCTTTCTATAACTTTCTAAATTATATAAATTTAAACTATGTATCAATAATTAACTCAGAGATAGGTATGTAAGAAAATAATGTAAGACCCAATAGTCTTAAGAGCTTATAACACTGATTTTTGTACACCATTTAGCTTTACTGAGATGTTAGAAATTAAAATTCAATTTACTACCTCCTTGTAGACTGGGACACCTCTTTAGTCTAACTTTCAACAAAGTTGTTACATATATTCATTCTAACCACTCATTTGATTAATAAACAACTTCCAAAAATACCTGAAATAACTAATCAACCAAAGATCTTATCTGTATACCAAAGTAAAAATCATGACTACAGTGAATTGTGCAACTAGGGGTGGAAGACAAAGAATTTTCAGCAACAACTTTTTAATCTATATTACTGAAAATAATTCATTATTGTTTTATATAAATGTTATATTTTCCTATAGCAGTGTTTCAATCTTTGTAAATTTCCATTTTTTTAATCCTTATTAACCCTATAACTTAAGCAAAAACTCATTAGAATAAAAATGACTTCAGTATAAGTATTCTTACCTTTGTTTGACTTTGATGGTTTATTCTTGATAGGTTTAAGGGAACTTCGTGATTTATCTTCTCTATCTTTAATAAGTTTCTGAACATCATCCAAAGACAGTTTTTGCAGGACAACTACAGGCTTAGCTCCTTTATTCAGATCTTCAACTAGTCCCATTTTTTCTACTTTGTCTTTCTGTTCTCCTTTCATTTCCATTTTCTTTGTCTCCTGAGTAATATTACCATCTTTATCCCTCTTGATTTTTGGAATGACAAAATTTTTCAATGCACCAGACCTGCCCCCCAACAAATAACTTGGAAATTCTGCCTTATTGTCAGGGTGCGCTTTATTACTGTCTACTTTAGTCTTATTACCCTCTGTCCTTTTCTCATCTTTACTATTTGGTGATTTAAAACCGGGTTTATCAGGTCTTGATTTATTAGAATCACCTTGTTTAACACGAGGACTGTCAGGCCTTGATTTTTGCTCCCCAGAAGATGGTCTTTCCCTTGAGTCCCCTGATTCATGTCTATGTTTTCTTTCTAGTTTATCAGGTTTTGAACCATCAGATTTAACGCCATGTTCATTTCTATTAGAGGATCTCAATGTTTCTGGCCTTCGAACTCTCGATTGATCCCCGCGATGTCGCTCTGATTCATTCCGGTCATCTGATTTTTGTTTACTATCATGGTCACGTCTTAATGACTCAGAAATAGATCGCCCATCAGGTCTCTGCTTTAAGGCTTCAGCTCGTTCTGATTTTAACCGAGGTGAATCAGATTTAATATCCTGTTTATGTTTAGACACTTCAGGTTTTTTCTCTGTTGATGGCTTTCCAGAATCCCTCCTATTTTCATGCCTATGTTTTGGTGTTTCAGGCCGACCTTCATTTTTTTGCTTTGGAGTTTCAGGTCGGCCCTCACCTTTCTGCTTTGGAGTTTCAGGTCGTCCATCACCCTTCTGTTTTGGGGTTTCAGGACGCCCATCACTCTTTTGTTTTGGAGTTTCAGGTCGACTTTCACCCTTCTGCTTTGGGGTTTCAGGTCTTGACTTTGTTGTTTCTGATCTGCCATTATTTTGTTTGTTGTCATTTGGTTTTATGTCAGACAGTCTGTTTTCATTCTGTTTAGGTTCGGCCGTGGTGCTCTCATTTTGTTTGGATTCAGTTGTTCTGCTCTCATTCTGTTTAGGTTCTTCTGTTTGAGTCTCAGTTTTAGTTTCTAACTTACTTTCACTTGATTTTGTCTCCACCAATCTGTTTTCATTTGGTTTAGATTCTGCCAGTCTTTCATTTTGCTTCATATCACTCTTTGAAAGCTCAGAATCAGACTTTTTTTTAGGAGTCTCAGGATGGTTTTCTGGTGTAGCTTTAAGATTTCCAATAATATCTTCCTGAAGAACAGAAATAGGTGCATCATTACACTGTTTGATTTCTTCAGGCTTTTTTATGGAGTCTGAATCCTGAGTTACAGAAGCCTGAGAGTCCACTCTTCCTGCCTGATGAAGATCAATGCTAACCATTAATGCTGGCCTTGACCCATTTCCCGTAGAACCCGTCTCCTGAGAAGCTGGTCTATTACCTCCTGTAGCACCCCCAGCCTCCTGTGGGTAAGAATCTTGTTTTCTTTTTTTCAAAGGCTTATCTGAAATTTAAAGATAAATATTCAGTATCAGTAATAGACATATATTCTTATCTTACTAAAAGCCATATGGACTTTGATATTTCTTTAAATCACAATGTTTTTTGAAATGTGGTGAATTCAAATGTCAATATGCATGTATAAAATAGCAGGCATGAATCACAGAATACTTTTAAACCAAGGTTTAAGGAAATACTCATGCTTGCTGTACCTCAATAAATATTAGTAACTATAGTAACAAGAATTTAACAGCATATCTCTTGATTATATAAATATAAGCCCAAATAGAAAATAAATAGAACTTATAATACATTAAATACAAAAATATATTTATGTTTGTATATGTAAAGGATAAACCAGATTCTTTACATAAGAATAAGGCAACCAGTTACAAATTACATGTTCTCATTTAAGATCATTTAACCATTAACCAAAAACTAAGTGCCCCATATCTGCTACCATACTAAACAGGAAACATAAGCTTTTACAACATGTAAAACTAGTATGAAAAGGAATAAAACCCAAAAGAAAGCAGAAATGATGCCACTGAAAAAAAGGTAAATGAGGAGAACAAGGGGGGAAAAAAAGACAGTTTAATAGTTTGTCATTAACCTTTGATCCAGGATTCAAATCCTTCAAGGTGTCAACAGCACAAATGGAATTTAAAAGCTAACACATATTAGAAGTATATTTAAAATAAGGGAACATTAACATAAATATAAAAATGAGACGCATAAAAGGACTTTTTAGATAAATCCTGTCTTAAAAGCAACCTCCACTTAAGAAAATGTTTTGGTTCTTCAATGTAAAGTTCTAGGGATCTATAAATTGGTCTCAGTAAGAAATAATTTATGGTATTCTAAAATGTAAAGACACAGAAACACAAATCTACCACCACAATAAAATGTCAAGGTATTTTTAAGTTATGTATTTCTGTGCATGATTCCACTTGACTCAAGAGGCTGCTAGGTCATTTTCTACAAACCGAATCTCTAGTTAGTTTTTGGGAATAGTTATATTATAGCACCTTAAGGTTCTGTCTGCTTTAATACTTACTTCTGAATTGCCTGGCTTTAGTTTTAAAGCTCATTTTATATAATTTTTATAGTGAATCTCTAGATACCCTTATGATAGTCATTAATGTGATAGAATATAATTTAAGGAAAAGAAGGTTAAAAGTCAAAATGACCACTAAAAAATAACCTCTTATTGCTGAAAACCAAGTTAGGAATTAAACAAACAAACAAACAAACAAACAAACAAAAAACCTTAATGGTAATGTTGCTTTTATACACCAAAGTTGCGTCATTTTCTTTTCAGAGTGAGAAGCAGCAGTCCATTCCAGCTTAAAATCTAGTAAAATATTTTACTAAAATTTAACTCAAATATTTGCTAGTAATTTTTTGTAGAAGTAAGTCATTCTGCTTCTTAGTTTTTCAGAAGTCAAGTCTACTGTCATATATGTTCCATTTGTAAAATAACTACATGATAATAAAGTATCTTAACATCTAACCATTTTCCCTAGTTAAAACTACCCTGCCAAAACTTACATGAAACTTTCTGCCTCAATACTTAAGAAAGCACTCAGAATATTAAATTTGTCTCAGTTTTATTCTGTAATGTTCTGCCACATAAAATAATCTTTATATCTTGTCATAGGGCACACCAAATAATTATTACCTCATAAATGGGATGTTTTATCACCTTATATCTTTAAACCTTTAGGACAAGAATCTAGAAATCGAAAGAGTATAATCTAGTTGAAGATTTTTGTATTTTTCAACGAAACATGCTTGTGAAAGTCATTAAATTGGTAACCTAAGTGTACTTAAGAACCATAATGACATCACAAATCTCTGGCATCTCAAAGATTTCTCTTAAGAAATCTGTGGCTCATCCTTTTATTAATATGAGCAATCAGTCTTTCTTCTGAACAGTAACATCAAAATATCTTGAAGGCTAAATTTAAAGGATTACAAAATACTTAGGAATTTACAGATAATTAACCTCATTTCAAATTATCGTTTATCATTAAAATGGAAATTTAACATAGTTAATTTCAAAGGAAATGTTATGTTTGATTTAGTTATCTTCCACTATGATGCAATGATTATTTGTAATAAAAATGTATGAAAGCATTTGCACATGAGTAATATATTAAAATTAGGAAAGATTTTGTAATTTTTTTCTGTTATGCACAATATATTGCTAAATACAAAGTTTTAATTTTTCAACTATTGAAAAGTACGTCACCTCTTCTGTAAAACCGGGAAAAATTCCATTATTGCTGCAAGGATTCTTGAATATGTTAAGAGCACGCAGGTCTGATTCACTTGATCTGATTCAGTTCCACCATGAACTTATTCCTGTAAAGTGGTTCTGAATCTGCACGTCACTTTTGTCTATCCACTTTTGTTATCAGTCTTCATTACATCATAACCTTCACCTAATGATGGAAAGCCATCTCTATAAAGAATAATTTCAATATTTGGGACACTGATTATCGTTAAGCCCTTTTCAGCACTGGGTGCTATAAGTTTAGCTATCAGAGTGCATTTTGTCCTGAAGAAAATGCATACAAAAAGATACCACAGTTTCAAAACCAACAATACTTGTCATCTAGATGCTGATACGAAAATAAGATCCAGCTGTTAAAGAAATTCTGAACTTCATTATTCTGCTGAGAAAAAAAACTGTATCACTTGCTTAAATTTACCAGTGATAACTGAAAACACTTAAAACAACACAACTGTAGCCAATTATGAAAAATGAAAACATCCTACCCCTAAACTGCAGTATAAACTAAGTGGTTAACTGTCCTATTTCCATCTAGTCTCTTATTCCAAATGACAGTAGGTAATTTACTTTTTATAAGGGTTATAGTTTAAGAATATCATAACATTATAAAAGACATTAGTAGCTAGTCTAGGCCATTCCTCATACTTACTAACATGGAAAGTGGACCTTAAGAAAAGATGAAATAGGCAAAGATGAACAAAGAAACCCCCTCTTTGACAAAAGAAAGCAGGAATTTTCAGCACATGGAGAAGATATTAATGTCTATGATAGGTCAACCCAGAAGCAAAAATGAACAGCCTTTTAAAATTAATTTATGTAATTAGACACTGAAAATATGAGCAAAGGTTGAGCAAAAAGGTCCTTTAAGAATATAATAAAATATCAGGTTACAGAGATTTAAATACCAGTGTATATGAAACTACCCAAAGAAGGGAGAACAGGCCAAGGGACATAATTACCTAGCTGCCCGAAAAGTGTCCTCTATGTGTGGAATAGAGGTTATGTTACATTCTGCCATAACCTAAGTAAAATACTTAAAAGTATTCTATCCCTTTTCTTAAGCTGCATAATGATTAAACAACTATGTTTGTTAAACTTTGTAATTTTACTTATAAGGCATAATTTTTTCATTTCTGGTCTATTGAAAGGAAGCCTCTCTCAAAACAAATATAATACGAAACAAGCTCAGAGCCTATAAAAGAGCTCTTAGTAAAACAAGTAGTCTTTTTTTGTTCCTTACCACGACCAATAGTTGCCAATAATTATAAAAAAGTTCTCAGGGCCATACCTTAGAATGCAGTAAATGTCAATATCATAATTTAGTCCTAAAGTGCAGTGGTTAACTAGTAATAAATTCATTTCAAGGAAATATTTCAATTTGCAAGGGCTGACTATAAAACAACCACTTCAGAAAGTGTTGCTTTTATTTATGACCTCACCTAGGGTCTTAGAGCAACACACCAGACCTTTAATCGTTCCAAAATCTTAATATAATTGCTTATAATATAAAACACTATCCCATCACACGGTGCAGAAACTGAATACAAAATGAGAAGTTTCCAATCACAAGTGTTAAGTGGCACCTAAATTCCAAAGGTATTCAAATAAAGCCACAAAATAATGGGAGCATAGCTTTCAGCAAACAAGTTAGAAATGAGTACTAATATGAGATCTGCAAAACCAGCATTAAGAATTTGGGAAAATACACATACTAAATCATCTAAATCAAACTAAAAATCAGGTAGTTCCAATGAATATTTATTCCTTTAATCCTTATAGTACCAGATACCTCTGTAAGTCAACTTAGAGAATTCAAAATTTTAAGTCAATTCTGCTCTCAACTTTTCAATTAACCTTTGTAGAGCCACATTATCATACATTACAGAGAAAACTGAAGAGAGAGTTAAAAGTAAAATATATACTACAAGTTTCTGAAAGAACAGTATGCTGTTTGCTAAATTTGTTTTATTTCTCCTAAAAAAGTAGCCTAAAATAAGTTTGCTATTATATAATTAACTTCATTTACTACCTTTATTTTCTTGCAACTTTTAAAAGTAAAAATTCGGCTTCAACAAATATGATACAATAAAACTTCAGGAAAGTAAAAAGAAAAGAAAAGTTCACCATATCCTGTTTTTGTTCCTACCAACTATTAAAAAAGCATTTACAAAATTAAGCCCCTTTTTGAGAACAAAATTTCCAAAACACAGATTAAAATGTCATGCAAAAATTCAGTTCTCAAGGCAACTAATATTTCTCAGTCAAGAAATTACAATTAAAAAAAAAAAAGAAAGAAATTACAATTTTATGTTTCTTGCAAAACTGTCATAGGACTCAGGAATTTGGGATTAATACCACCAAGAGAAGTTAAATAATACTGCTCTCTTCATTTGACATGCATATACTTTTATAAGAGATTAGAGAAGGAGATACATTTTGGAACCCATATAGTTATTATTTCCTGAACCCCACATTACTAAACCAAATAAGAACACTATGTATCATTCTTTTTTTTTTTCTTGAAGCCTTACTGTGTATCATTCTTAACATCAATAGTTAAAAAAAATTCCAGTTCCCTAGCCAGTAAAATAAAGACTTTATTTGCACCAACCTATGATCTAAGCACTTAGCAAACATCATCATACAACAATTACTAAATAATGTTTTTTCAGTAATGTTAAAAAGATCTATCATGATAGGAAACATAATACAAATCTTCAACATGCTTCTTAGCCTAGAAACACAATTAATCTAGAAATGATCCTGTCACATAATGAACAAGACCATATACAGAGGGTTCTATCCAACTTTACAAAGTTTTGTTTTATAATTACCAAAAAGAAAGTATCAGAACTATGTATCAATCTGGAATATTTAACTATAGAATTAAAGCATAAAGTATGCTTTGGATTGGGTACTCAAATGTGTATATAAATCAGTAAAGACATCAAATCCATAAATTACATTACTAATTTCAATCACTGATTCATCAGGCTGTCAAGATTTTCAAGAGTTTTGTACATAATATTCACCAAATAATCAATAATTTTAGGGAGTTACTTTCATCTGATTATAATTTTTTATAGAGCACAGAAGAAGCCCATGAATTCATAGAAGGTGTGACACTCCATCCTAACACACTACTCAAATAAAAAAGGGATACTTAACTCTAATCACCAAAAACAAAAGGATCCTTGATCTTTAAAGATTGCTATTTAATATTAATTTAAAATTCTTTCCACAAATTTTTTTACTAAAACAAACCAAAACAAAACAAAAAACCAAACCTAAACTGTATTATTAGGAGATGGCGGGATTGGGAACAAAGTGAAAAATCTAACTGAATAAACTTTTCTTAAATGTACTATTCAAAATAATTCTGTATCAGTTACCCTTATTTTGACAGGAAAAAAAAGTGAAGATGCAAAACTGTACTAACACAACTAATGGAAAATACATGTGATAGAAACACTAACGTTCATTTTAGTGACAAGCACAGATAATATCATTTGATACATAATAGGCGGTAGACCTGTGATACAGAATTATCAAATCTCAGATAATTGTTTCAAATAAAAAATGAAAGCAAGATTTTAACTTCTGAGGTATAAGCATTAGTAATAAAAATACACCTGAAAGACATAATACATTATAAAATATAATGGAAAAATAATGGGAAAAAGAGAGTAACTGAAATAAAAAACCAAAAAACTTTTTCACATTATAATTACATATTTGCCCAGAGTAAATATGTGGAAGTGGTAGTAATGAGGTTAGTTTACCTTTGTCTTGAACTTCTTTTGAAAAGCGCTCCCTTTCAATAGCTGATTCTCTCTCTATTCGTTCAATTTCAGCTAATGCATCCAATTCCACTTCATCATATATAGGTCCCTGTTGTGATACCTGTTGCTGATTCTGTACCACAGAAGTCTGAGGCTGTTTTGTAGCAATTGAAGTGTTCTGTTGTAAAACAGGCACTTGATTTGCTGGAAGGAATGCTGTTTGTTCTTGCTGCGACAAACACTGAGCAGCATTTAGTGGGCGGTTTACATCCTGTGGAGTAATGGGTGTTTTTGAAGTCTGTCCTGGGTACTGCACATTAAAAGGAATATCATTTTCTGAAACATTGCTATTTTCCATACCAGAAAGCATATCCTCTTGCTGGTCCATGTCTGAAGACCTTACACGAGAAAGTCTTAATGTAAGTTTAGTAGAGTCCTTGGATGGAGAACTAATGATATCATACATTGCAGCTTTCTCACTCTGGTCTTTTTCATCCTTGCCTAATTTCATTTTCTTTTGCTTCTTTTGTTTTCTTTCTGGAGAATCTAGCAAGATGTCCGGTGGAACATCTCGAGGTGATGAACAAGGTAGAGGCTGAGACTGAAGGATTAAAGGTGGTCTTGATCCTAGAAAAGCAATTCAACAGGAATGAACAACTGTACTAGTTTTACATTTTCTTACACTGTGCTAGAAATATTAAATAAGTGACAACATCGTAATGCAAGAAAAAAAATTAGGAAATTATCTAATCTCAGCACCTTATTTACAAAATACAAAAAGAAAGTCTAAAGACTTGTCCCCCATAATCTTTTAGTTTGCTCATTGAGAATCCAGGTTTAAATTTAAGTATGAATATTCCATCTTCCAAATCAGTATTATGTTATTTCTATTTCTGTCCCTATAAAATATATTTAGCTTGAAAACAGAAAAGAGTTCATTGTTTCTAAAGATGACACAACACAAATATTTCGAGCAAATACTCTCTATTTTTTCACTTATTATCTAGGAAAACTGACAAGACTAAAGTAAGAATAAGTCTGTCAACTTAAAAAATAGCAAATTAATGCCAGAAACTACACTCAAATGAATATTTACTGGTATAAGAAAAAGAAAGTGGGAACAGTTACAATTTTTAGAATCTTCACTTACTTTACAAAGTGGTGGTTAAATACTGATTTATACCTTATGTGGTGTTCTCTTTCTCCCTCCACTTAACATCAGTTCACATACTCTCTTCAGCCTGCTAATCCTCCTTTTATTAGAAAAATATGCATGTCCAGCAAATATCAAGGCTCATAAAATATCTTCCAGCCCAGATCCCATTAATTTAAAAAATGCTATATGATACAAGGAAGTGGTAAAAATAAGCTAATCAAATGGAAAAATTCTCCATAGATACAAGCTATTAAATGAAGAAAATGCATTGCTATGCTTCAGAAATATAACTATTACATTTCTTATTGTTTAGACTATAAAATGTTTAAACCCACTGAGCCACCTCCAGGCGCCCCCCCCCTTTTAAAATATTTTATTTATTTGACAGAGATCACAAGCAGGCAGAGAGGCAAAATGTTTAAAAACCCATAGGATATTATAAAATCAGTCAGGATGAAAGTGCTTTATTAGAAAGAACTTAAACCTAGACTTAAATTAAGGTCATATATATGTGAGTGTGTGCTTGCATACATAAAATTTTTCCATGATATGTAAATCTGCCCTTTTCAATCAGCAATGTTAATATATTTGAAGTGTGATACAGAAAAATAACTTTTTAGAGAACATATTAGATAAAACATGCAAACGAAGCAACTGACGCAATTCTTTTTTTTTTTAAGATTTGATTTATTTGTCAGAGGGTGAGAGTGAGCGAGAGCACAAGCAGGGGAGCAACAGGCAGAGGGAGAAAGCAGGTTCCCCACTGAACAAGGACCCTGGTATCATGACCTGAGCTGAAAGCAGATGCTTAACCGACTAAGCCACCCAGACGTAGCTGAAGCAATTTACTAGAAATGTTAGTTTGAAGTTATGTCAACAGATGGTGTTCTTAGACAGCTTATATGGGAAGTTAAAAAGAAATGAAAAGGGCATTTTTGGACAATCTATTTTGTCAGAGCTTGTGCAAGGTGCTTTGTATATCAAGTCACTTAAATAATTTACAAGAACCTTGATTTGTATTATCATCACTGTTGTGCAGAAAGAAACATGAAGCTTACAGAGGTTAAGAAACCTGCCCAAGGTTATATAGCTGGCAAATCTGAAAAATTTAAACCCACATTTTTCTAACATCTGAATTACAATACACCACATTGCCTTTGTATTTAAAATTTTTGTGACAAATCATATATATTTTAGAACAGACTTAAAATTCCAGGAGTTCACCAAAAAAATCAAATTAGACTGACAATGCATTTAAAAACTAGTTGGAAAACAACCTCATGAACAGTAGTAGAGGTTTCTGATGAATAATGTGCTCAAGAAGTTGTTCTCAAGTTTTTTCTTTCTATCTAAAGTTATCCAACCAACCATCCATCCATCCATCCATCCATTCTCAAGAGTTAGTTGGAAAAATAGGCTGATTATCTAGATCAACCAGCTATCCCACTGTTACTCCTCCCTGGCAGTCTGAATAATTTCTCACACCTGACAATACTTGTGAGATATGTACCTAACTTTGATGCCTACCCTAAAATAGAGTTATTCTGAAAGTTGCTCTCTCTTTTACAAGCTGAGTTATTTTTATCCCTGAAAATTCATAGAATTCTAGAATAAGAATGGCTCATAAAAGTTCAACTTTCACCCCAGGAAGAATGTGTTCCAACTCTTTGATTAGAGACAATCTGTGAAAAAAAAAAATCTTTATAATAAGAGGCACACCAGTCCATGATTTAGAAGGCTATAATTAGAAATTCTCAGGAATAGAGAAAATTTATTATTAGCTATATCGCAATTAATTACAAAGCTAATTCTTTAACATGGAATACAATATTCTCTTCCAGTAACTCTGGTAATTCAAATTATCATACTTTAATTTTAAGTACTTCTAAAAAAAGCCCAAACTTGGACTTAAATTCAAAATTTTATGAGTCTAGTATACACCAAAGTCCACACAAGGTTCTTTGGAAAATTGAAGATAAAATTCATGTCCATAAGACAGCATAAGTTATTAGAAAAAATATAAACTAATGAATGGTTTAAGAAGATTATGGGAGAAGGATCCACGGAAGATCACCCATTTAACTTAGAACTTGAAAAGATAGGATTTTTTATCTTTAGATTTTTTTCTAAATCTATCTTTAGATTTTTTCTAAATCTAAGAGATTTAGAGAGGTAAAATAGAATGGTCTTGATTTTGACAAGTGGCTACATGAGAGGTGAAAGACAACGTTTTTTCCCCCCTCTCTCCCTTTTTTAAAAAAGATTTTATTTATTTATTTGACAGAGAATAAGAAAGAGCAAGTATGAGGGGTAAGGTCAGAGGAGAAGCAGACCCCCTGCTGAGCTGAGCCAGGGATCTGGATGTGGGCGGGACTCTATCAGGGGACTCCAGGATCATGACCTGAGCTGAAGGCAGTTGCTCAACCAACTGAGCCAGCCAGGCACCGGAGATTAGTGACAACTTAACAATGGCTCAGGACTATAAAGTCATTAAACTAAATTGGAATGGCAAAAAGAACTGGGGGAACAATCTTGAAAATGAATCTGAAATACCAGCTAGACATGAAGAAATTGAACCAAAAATTACAACTTGGGACACAGGGCTGGAGCCAAAGACATTGATTTGGCAATCTGTTCACAAAAGTAATCAATGCTATTACCAAAACTGAAAGTGAAAGAGCGAAGGAGAAAGGTACAATGGGAGATTAAAAGTTCAACAACAGAAATCTTGAGGAATGAGAGAACAGATAGAAGAGCTAGTGAAAAAAAAAACAAAAATGAAAGAAGTATGAGGAAAACCAATGGACTTGATATGAAAAAAGTTTTTTTCAGGAAGGTGGATGATGGGGAAAGCAGATCAATAATTTCAAATGTTTAAGAGAGGATAAGTAGGCTGCTGTTTGAAAAGACCATTGGATTTATCAGTGACAACAATACTGTATATATATCTGAAAACACTATCAATAGTTTACAGGGATAACTACAGGTTTGTTTCTTTCCTTAATAAATGGAAAAATAAAGAATAGTTTTCAGTATCTGCAACTAAGAAGTTTGAGTTCTTCACTCAACTTGAAATAGGAAATGCTAGGGTGCCTGTAGGGCTTAGTTGATTAAGTGCCTGAATTTTGATTTCAGTTCAGGTCACAATCTCAATGTTGTGAGACTGAGCCCTGTGTTGGGCTCCACACTGGGCGCAAAGCCTGCTAAGATTCTCTCTCTGCCACCCCAATTAAAAAAAAAAAATATATATATATATATCTATATATATGTATATAGATATATATATATGTGCATATGAAATGATGATGGAAATTTTAGTTACAATAATACCTTTAGGAGTTCCATCACTTCCAGCAGGGGAGCATACTGGTTGTGGAGACCTCAAGGGAAAAGATGCAGCATTCCTCATTGTTGAAGAATCTCCATCCTAAGAACAGAGTATAAAATTTATACCCAAACGATAGGAGAGGCTTTAGAGAAATCTTAAACAGACCAATAAAAGACATAAACTACTGACAAGTAAAGTGTTGGTATTCAAAAGCATAATTCTTCTGCACTTTCCTGTTTTCTTCATGGTAAATCTTAGAAGAATTGAAACTGTATCCAAAAGAATCAACAGCCTATGCGTGGCAATGAATAAGAAAACTGGTATTACTACTATGCTCCATTTTTTTTTTTTAACTATTTTCTACATAAGGAGCTGTGAACACCCTACCAGACTATAAACGTCTAGAGGGCAGAGTGCACGGTCATCTTTGTTATCCTTATATACATATAACTTATCTGATAATACCACCAAACCTATAACATATAACTTATCTGATAATACCACAAAACCAATTCCAGTATATGGACTATCTTAAAACATCAAAGCAACCTTAAATTTCAGGGAATAAAGTTTTGTGCAAGTCTTAGAGGTAAGAAGAACTATGTATTAATATATAAAGGTTCATTATTTAAAGGAACATTTTTGTGTGAACAAGTATTTAAAAATGAAACTGTATTTCATTAAGAACCAAAATGTCTACATGTCTACAGCCAAGGACTGGCAAACGTCTTCTGTAAAGGGACAGACAATAAATATTTTAGGCTTTGTGAGCCACATGTAATTTCTGTCACATACTGTTCTTTGTTGTTGTTTAAAAATGTAAAAGCCATTCTTAGTTGTAGGTCAAACTACTGGCCAGTTTACCAACCTCACTAGAGACTAAGCTCTGTGAACATAGGAACCACATTGTTCATTGCTAGATTCTCAGACCTGGTATCACCCTTGAAATACAGTAGATACCATTTAAACCATGGAATCAAAATAGGTTATGAAACGAGTTGGGATTGGGAGGCAGACAAACCATAAGAGACTCTTAATCTCACAAAACAAACTGAGGGTTGCTGGTGGCAGGGTGGTTTGGAGAAGGTGGTTGCATTATGGACATTGGAGAGGGTATGTGATATGGTGAGTGCGGTGAAGTGTGTAAGCCTGAGGATTCACATACGTGTGCCCCTGGGGCAAATAATAACACATTAATAAAAATAATTTTAAAAAATCCTGTTCTGTGAAACCCTTAGATAGATATGTTACTTGCAGTTTGAGGGATTAAGCCTCAAGAATACATTTATTAAAGACATACTAAGTGCCAAATAAAGACCAGGTAAATCCCCCCCCCCAAAAAAAAGCAAAACCCCCAAAAAACACAAAATAGGTTATGAAACAAATATTAGCACTATTTTATTACCTCAATGACAACTAATATATTACATACGTCACTACTTAGCCTGTGCACCATGTGTAGGTAGTCGTCACTTGAGCCATGTCTAGGATTATCAGCATGATGATTAGCTGAATTGCCAGACAACGGGCCAGAAACTTTATTATCATGTATGTTTCTCAAACCACCTGCAACAATGGGACTTGATACTGATGCTGAAATTAATAAGAATAAAAACAAAAAGCTTTATAAAAATAAACTGTTAAAATAATGATTGTTCACAAAATATTTAAGCATACAGAAATTAAAGAAAAAATAATATATTGAGCACTCACGTACTCTCTAATGCTTGATCAAATCTTAACACTGTAACACATCATTCCGATCCATTTTTGAAAAGAAAACATCAGATAAGGTTGATGCTTTATGGAGAGCATCATATTCATATACATGCATATTCCTATCCTCTGTTCCCTTCCCCTTACTTCATAAAAAAGTAACCACCATACTGAATTCAGTTTACTCTATGAATATTTTTATGCCTTTACTATAAATGAATATCTTCCTAAATAATTCAGAGCGCTGTTTCACATATAACTTTATATAAATGGTATACTATATGTATGTATATATCCTTCTCTAACTTGCTTTTTATCCATTTTTATATGTAGTATTAAATTCACATATTTTAAGTAAACAGATATATTCTGCTGCATAATGTAAATATTACATAAAAAATGAATATTCCATTCTTACATTCAATGTTTTAATTGCTTCAGTATTTCTGCTGTCATAAACAATGCATATTCTTGTACATGTATATATGTACCTGTATTGTATTCTTATACATGACTTTTTTACAACTGTGTCTAGGAGTGAAACTGCTGGATACGCCCATTTTAATTTTTTTTAGAAGATTTTATTTATTTATTTGACATAGAGAGTGAGAGAGCACAAGCACCAGGAGCAGCAGAGGGAGAGAGAGAGGGAGAAGCAGGCTCCCCACTGAGGTGGGAGACTAACTTGGGGCTCAATCCCAGGACCCTGAGATCATGACCCGAGCTGAAGGCAGACTCTTAACTGACTGAGCCACCCAGGTACCCCTGGATATGTCCATTTTTAAACCTTACTAAATATTAACAAATAGCTTTCCAAATTACTTATGTCCATTTGTACTCCACTGGCAGTATATCAGAGATCTTACTGCTTTATATCCTTGCCAACCTGAGAATGGGAAAGTGTCTGATTGTCACTTTAACTGTTACATTTCCTTGATTAATAGTGAAGCCACACATCTTTTCATGGTCTACTAGCCACTCAGATTTCCTCCTTAACACAAGTCATAAGAAGACAGTCTTCTACATTTTCTTTTTAAAAATTTTCAGTTTTGTTTTTGTCAACTTAGGTCTTTAATCCAGCTTATCTTTCTGTGTAGTTGAGACAGGAATTCAATTTTACTTTTTTCCATATGGATAACTAATTGTCTCAGCACATGGTAGAACTTACAGATAAAACTGGGTATGTTTGGGGCACCTGGTTGGCTCAGTGGGTTAAAGCCTCTGCCTTCGGCTCAGGTCATGATCCCAGGGTCCTGGGATCAAGCCCCACATCGGGCTCTCTGCTCAGCAGAGAGTCTGCTTCTCCCTCTCTCTGCCTGTTGTTCTGCCTACTTGTGATCTCTGTCAAATAAATAAATAAAATATTAAAAAAAAAAACAACTGGGTATGTTTTATCTTCTTCCCTTTTCTTAAGGGAGAGAGAATCTGAACTACTAAAGGATGCATATACATTTTGAATTATGATATTGTCAAAATACTCTCTAAAAAGATTGTACCAATTTATATCCCTATGAAGAATGTAGGAAGTGCAAATTTCCCTGCACATTTGTTGATACTAAGGTATCACACAACTAAAAAATGTTTACTAATAGAGTTAATATAAAATTTTATTTCATTTTAATTTTGATTCACATCTCTAATCAGATAATGTTTTGAAGAGAAAAAAGGGATAAGAGAGACATATGTGGGACAACTGGTGATAAATGAATATAGATTGCATATTAAATGATTGTACAGAACTGTTCTTATTTTTTTTAGAGGTGAATTATTACATTTGGTGTTTATATAACTTCCTTCTTCTTAGCAGATGTATTTAATGGCAAAGAGTTATGATGCCTGTTGATGAAGGGGTTCACTGAGCTCATCTTTCAACTTTTCTACACAGCTAAAATTTTTGTAACATTAAGTTGAAAAAAGTTTTAAATGTTACCTTCCACATACTCTAAATTTCCATATATATATTTGCTTTATTTCTGGATTCTTTTCTGTCCCATTTACCTATCCACTTGTTCCTTCCACATTATATTTTCTTACTTATGATAACCTTAGTATCTAGGTGGAGCTAATCCCTGAGTAACATTTTTAGTTTCTCAAGTATCAGTGAATTTCCAATAATTCTGTTTCATTACTGAACAGGTAAATGTTCAAACTAATATTTCTCTTTTGATTTTGTGATTTCAACTTCTGGAAAAGCTAGGTTTATCTTGTTGAAAAAACAACAATCAGAGTAAAAGTTGACGTTCTTTCCTAGATGTATGAATGTGTATGTGGATATTTCCTTAAGAAACAAATGTGTCCTTTTAACATTTTTCTTTCATTACAGTTAAAATGTTCCTTACACCTTTGTGTGCCAGAGTATACTAATACTTCAAAAGTAACAAGAACATACAAAATACATACATACTCATGTTCGGCACTCTAAATTCTATAATGTTGGAGGTCAAATGTGTGACCTGCCTCCTAATTTTCCCTTAAATTAGTGTATAAAATAGTCTCAACCTCATATTTCATTAACTAGTTTTGGGAAACCAGAAGATGGCGGTTTTGATTGATGACTAAATTAGAAGTCTGTTAGTTAAAACGTTTATGTAAAGAACATTTGACTCCATGCAATATAGAAAAGAATACACTCAGAAACTAAAAACTGAATGAAAATGTTAAAAATTTGCTGTTAAGGGGCGCCTGGGTGGCTCAGTGGGTTAATGCCTCTGCCTTCAGCTCAGGTCATGATCTCGGGGTCCTGGGATCGAGCCCCGCATCGGGTTCTCTGCTCAGTGGGGAGCCTGCTTCCTCCTCTCTCTGCCTGCCTCTCTGCCTACTTGGATCTCTGTCTGTCAAATAAATAAATAAAATCTTTAGAAAAAAAAAATTTTGCTGTTAATTATGGGGGACAAAACACACAAATTTTTGTATTCCCTTTTGTACTTAATTTTCCAAAAAGTGCATACTTTAAAAAAAATTTAAGTATATACTTTATTTACATTACCAATAAAAAATTATTTTAGAAGCCATGACATATGTCCCAAAGCAATTTAACCTTAAAAAGACATTACCAACTGATTTCAACTGAGAACTAGTAATCTAATTCTATAAATATTTACATCTAAGATTATTTTCTCTATCAGCATTTATAGTATATATTATATATAGATATAGTATATATTATATATATACTATAGACTGTATTTAGTCTATAGTAAAATTTTCACGTTATATATCCTCTACCATTTAAAACATAATTCTTCTTCAGCTTTAGTGCTATGTAAGAAGAAAGCCTAATTAAGAAAAATAAGAATATTTCCTATTTTCATAACTAGGTATCTAGTTGTATCTCAGTTGTATAATAACCTAATCCAAAGAATCATAAAACAGGGATCCTTTTACCTCCCAAATGATGAATTTCAGGATAGTGTTTTAGTTTGTATTTTAAAAATCATAAAAACAAAAAATAAATTTGCTGAAATAACAGGCATTCCCTATAAACAAACAACGAACTTCTTACCTTGTTGCATCTGTGGATGTGTTGTGTAACTTGAAGGATGGGAATATGGCATGTATCCTGCAGGGCTTTGTGGGGCATATGGACTAGGCACTGGGCTATTTTGTTGTGGCATAAATCTGTTCCCAGAGCTTGTCTGTGGTGGCACAAACCGGCTAAAACCCCAAATCCAAATAAACAATATTAGGAAATGAAATAAATACGTTATTCCTTGAAATTTCACAGCCATAAAATTTTCCAAACTCTGATTTGTATAAAACAAAATATGCAAACAGTGAATTTTGAAAAACAGAGAATATAAAAATTATTCTTGATTCATAATTTAAGAGTTACACTGAACAATTTGTAAAAACAGGTAATTCATTTATTTTACTTGCATAAAAGCATCCATTTGTTTAAGATAAAGTCATTCTCCCTAAATTCTACTCTATAAATTTTCTTATTATCTCAAACACATTATTTTAATACATTCTTTGTCTGTATGAGTTTAAGTTACTAAGATGATAGTTCAATTAGTATATTAGAACATTTCTGCATCTGACATTTTAAGACAAATGTTCATGTGAATTACTACTTAAGAAGCAAAGCATCTTAATTTTTCAACTAAATATAATTCACCATTACCTAAAGGTATGTATACAGTGTACATTCAAAAGCATATTCATCACAGAAAATAATACTTCATAAAATGATGCATATATTACCTGGAGGGACTATGTGAGATAGTGGTTTGTTGATAATTGGAAGATGCAGGACTACTGTGCATGGAATTCTGAGAAAGTTTATACTGAGACATCATCATTCCTACATATCACATAAAAATGAAAAGCATGTTATTTTCTTTTAATGGTAAAATATCTTTTAAATAATTTAAAGCAACTGCTCTATCACAAACATTCAAAAGTTCTTTCTGTTCTTTCCCTTTTTTGACCCGCATATTCATTTTGAAGAGCAAAATAGAGAAATTAAGTTTCAAGAACAACCAATTTTACCAAAACATCTTTTTACCATGTAACTAATCCAGGACCAGAGACAGAGATTTAATAAAAAAAATTTTTTTTACTTGATTACTTAATGTCTGATCATTTAGCCTTACAATTGAAAAGAACCTTTAGAAGTCACTTTATCTAACCTGTAAACAAATACTACACAATTCCTCCTACAGTTGGTCCTTAGGTGTTTTTTCCATTACATGAACTACTTTATTACAGACATCTCCAGTCTTTAAGGCTTTATTTCAAAGAACCACTTGTTTCACTCATTTCACAGATTTCAGTTTTAAAAAATACTATTTTATTGAGGGGCCCAAAGTTTTGAGTTGCTGCAATTTCCATCTGAATGTTTTGATGTGAAACAGAATGCTCCTATTCCCTCTTCCACAATAATTCTTTGCCACACAGTAAGGATTAAATGAATATTTGATTAAAGAATAAAATTGTGAGGATAGCTTTAAGATTCTCATATTTCTTTTTAAGGTAGACACTGTTCATTTATTACACAAATGACATTTTGTTATACAGGAGATACAGAAAAATTCAGTTATTTAGACATTTTAAAATCAAATAAAAAATCAGTGACCCTGAACTTTCTTATGTATAGCTTATCTTTTGGGGAGCTTTAAGCATCACATTATATTCTTAAATTCCATTTCCTGCTATTGATATGAAAATTGCCTTTCACCAAAAACATTCAAACAGAAGTTACATGTTCATTTGCCAGTAATACTGCAGTAGGGATTCTAGTTCTGAAACAGCAGTTGAATGAGATGAGGGCTCAAAATCACCTCAGAATTTATCACTAATAATGTGTTTTCTTTTACATGCAGTCAAAATTAACTTCTAAGCTTTCTCTTCCAACTCAAATTCAGTAGTAAATCATACGTTCCACAGCTTAATAATTTAATTACTATAATTATTGATTTTTTTTTTTTTTTTGAGAAGGAGGGCAATCCTCTAGGAGATGAGAGTTAAAAAATGTTTCCCCTGAATTAACAGTCTGGAACAAGCTGGAATTACTAGTTTGACAGCAATGGCTTTATTTAAAAAGGGGGCAAATGGAATTTCTAATAGTCCTTTCTGATTATCTCAAAGTTCCAAAGAACTATGAATAAAGTGATTTGCATATTATTAAATATGCTCCATATGTGTGACTCACATTTACATTTAGCAACCAAGAATCACCTTTTCAAGTTTTAAAGCCAAATATCACCAGGGAAACGCTTAGAAAAAAAATCGTAATATGCAATGTATCAATTCATTTTTTAATGCTAAGTTTATGTTTTCACGAAGTATGATATGAAGAAGTCAATGTTTTTGACTAAGATATAAGTACATGTAGTATAAAATACAAAATGTGTGACTGAAAGGTAAATACTCTAAATGTTTTTTATTAGGGTGATTTACTACCCAAATTAAATATTTTAAAATGTTACAAAATGTTTTTTATTAGGGTGATTTACTACCCAAATTAAATATTTTAAAATGTTATAAAATGTATTGTAAATAATTTCGGAAGACTTTCCTTATTGAATTTTATTTTATTTTTTTAAAGATTTTATTTATTTATTTGAAAGAGAGAGACACAGTGAAAGAGGGAACACAAGCAGAAGGCTTGGGAGAGGGAGAAGCAGGCTCCCCGCCTAGCAGGGAGCCCGATGTGGAACTCGATCTTAGGATCCTGGGATTATGAGGAGCTGAAGGCAGACGCTTAACAACTGAGCCACCCAGGTGTCCCCTTTATTCAATTTTATATCTACTCATTATCTTATACTTAATGCTCCTATCCTGTAAGTTTCTCTTCCAATCAATGATCTCTCCATATTTTCTTTCATTGCAACATTCTTCCAGAGCCTTTAATTCTAGATTTACTTTCACCATTCCTATCTGTCTCCTCTTACTGCAATCTAGCTTGTTGGTTCTGGTGAAGAATCAATTATCAAAGTAATTCTCTATTTACTTTCACCATTCCTATCTGTCTCCTCCTACTGCAATCTATCTTGTTGGTTCTGGTGAATAAACAGTGTCCTGCAAATCTGCCTTCGATTTGCAGACGGGGGTTTGGGCAGAAGAACTTCCACAGACCCACTTTGGAGAATGAAGAGTTAACTATGCAATTGCTTTAAAAACACAACTCACACTCAAATACAAGATTAGGAAATGGAATGGAGGGCTTCACAGAGGTACTGCCAATAAATCTGGCAATATTCTTTTTTTTTAATATATTTTATTTATTCATTTGACAGAGACCACAAGCAGGCAGAGCTATGGGGGGTGGGGTGGGGGAGGAGCAGGCTTCCTGCTGTGCAGAGAGCAGGATGTGGGGCTCGATCCCAGGACCCTGGGATCATGAGCTGAGCCGAAGGCAGAGGCTTAACCCACCGAGCCACCCAGGTGCCCCAATCTGGCAATATTCTTGAATATAATTTGTCTGTTAACTAAGTTGGACTTGAATTGTCTGAACTATTCCCTTCTGACTATTTTAATCTTGAGAGCCAAATAAGTACGTGGGCTTGAGAGATTCAGTACAAATGCTCATGGGTACTCCCTGACTACATAAAAATCATATCTATATTGAATATCATATTTTTATGCTTTTTATGGTATTTATTATAAATAGGTTTTTTTCCTTAATAACAATAATACTTATAACCTACTTTTCTGTTGCTAAGGCAACAGAAGTGTTACACCAATTTACTATTTAACTATGAATGTGATTAATCATCAGTACTAAAACTAAAACTTGGTACAATTATACAAGTACTGCATGTTGAAAAGCTCTGCAAATATTTTTATTATATGATTAATGAAAAGACTTCTTTCATACCAATTCCATGATTTTCTAAAATAAAAAGACTTCTAAAGCTCTTTGATTAAGTGAATGAATGCATTCTGAAATATCTAACAAAATATACTTTAGCTTTGTCTAATTCCCAAGGAATTTAGTTACATATTAAACTGTAAGAATATTAACAGCCATTTAGTTTCCTTCTTATTCTTGGCTGGATTCAAGTTATCAACTTCATAGATGATAGGCTACCTTATTAAAGGAGACACCTGAATTTAATTACATACGAAGCAAGCTCTGACAAGAGACCCACAAAAAAATATAATATGAAATTCAATGAAAAACCTCACCACTTTGTACATATCTGTTCTGCATACTTTTCTCCCTGAAAACATTAGGACTCCTTGCCAGGACGGCCTGCAACAAGACTGGTATGTCGCCTTCTGGATCATCACTGCCAAGGTTATCTTTTAACTCTCTGGAATTAAAAAAGATAAACATCAAAAATCAGAATAGTGAATAAGAATTCCCTATTCTATATTAGTTAGATAGCAATTCACTAGTGAAATTCAGAAAAGATTTAAGTAGAAAATAAAAAATCTATGGCATTAAAAAAAAAAAATCACAAAAGATGTCCAAAAACTTCATGGATTTTTGAAGATGTTATTCCTGGAACAGAATTATCAAAAATGTTAGGAATTCTTCTAAGGAAAACTTTTTCCCCCATTTTATTTTAAAAAGAGGAAAAAAGCCCCCCTAAAAAGGAAAAAAAAAGCCTCAAACATTATTTTATGAACTATGAGTTTATTTAAGAATGTTCACATTAGTTTCAAAGTAGAAAATAGAATCAACTCTAAACTATTTAAAATAATGAAAGGGTACAGAGATGATAATTATGCATAGAAGCTGAGGTTTGGGCTTAGAATATATTTTCTCTCTTACATTTGAATATGAGTCTGCATTTTTGAGTATGTCCTCTGAATAAAATAATGCTGCCACATTGGTTAAGACAAGACCCAGAGGTTACGCAATTTTTCCATCTAATATTCTTTTCTCAAATAAAGTCATCTGGGAGCAAAAAAAAACCCCACGCAACTAGTCAAGCATAGTTGTAATTTTCAATGAACTTAAAAGTAAGTAGCAAATTAAATTTACAACAATGGAACATAAATGATAAAATTAAATATACATAGTGTTTTTAATTTTATATTCTACATGTCTCTGTTCCACTAATTAAATCTAATAAGAAAGATTTATAAAAATGGTGTCCAATGATAAATTTCAATAAATTTCTGGGGGCAGTCTTAAAGCAGCTTTCCATAAAATAAATCACAAATGTGTATGTGCTACTTCCCTTTTTAAATATTTTAAATATTTGGTGATAATTGTTGATACAATATTTAGACACTGATGAATTTCTGGAGGGACAAAGTATTAGTATTACATTTCCTTCTGATTTTTACTAATTATTTCTTTTTCTCCATCAGAAAATTCAAATTTAGTATATTACTGTGACAAGTTATCACATCTCCATTATAATGTGCTTTATCCTCATTCCTTTAAATAATGAATCTTTAAATTAAAAAGCAAAAATTAGAGGCATCTGGGTGGCTCAGTCAGTTGAGCTCTTGATTTGGCTCAGTCATGATTTCAGGGTCCTGGGACTGGGCCCCGTGTTAGGCTCCATGCTTAGCAGGCAGCCTGCTTCAAGATTCTTTTTCTCCCTATGCCTCCCCCTCCACTTCACATACTGTCTCTCAAATCAATCAATCAATCAATCAATCTTAAAAAAATAAATAAATAAAAAGCAAAAACTAAAGAAAGGATACATGAGTACCACTGTATAATGAGATGTGAAGGGATAGGAATAGGAGTTTTAACTTTTTTTTTAAAGATTTTATTTTTAAATAATCCTACACCCAGTGTGGGGCTTGGAACTTAAAACTCTGAGATCAAGAGTCACATGCTCTACCGACTGAGCCAACCAGGCATCCTGAGAGATTTAACTTTTTTATATTTCTGTATTGTTAAGATATTATAAGTATGTACTAGTTCTGTAGTAAAAATTTTTCAAAGTATATTCATATGCAAAAATTTTATAAATAAGCTATATAATTTATATTATTTAAAAAAATCTATTGTGTGAAAATACACACTTATGTTCAGATGGTATGATAAATCTTGGGGAAAATTACTCCCAATTTTGTAGTAGCCATCCATGGAGTCCGTCATTGAGTTCTGGTTAGGTTCCCATGGAATGCATGTGAGCCTATTCCAAATAAAACTAGCAGTACAGTCCCTGGTACTTGGGAATTCTAACCACTCTAGCAATACCAAGGAGGAGATAGCTTCTTGAGCAACTTTAGAGCCCCTTGCACAGATCTACCTTGATTAACCCCAAAGCTATTCAAAAAGAGTTGAAAAGACCTTCATATAGCTACATGGGTCAGCACTATTGTCTCAAAATAACTATGGCCTATTTAAATCTCATTGTAAGGTTCACTTAGATTCATATATTTTATATTATTTTTAAATAAAGGGTTTACCTTTTTTTATTACCTTTTACAATTTTATTATTATTACTATTTATTTGTTTAGAGAGAGCAAGAGAACACACACTTGGGGAGCTGCAGAGGGCCAGGGAGAAGCAAACTCCCTGCTCAGCAGAGAGCCGGATGCGGGAACTTAATCCCAGGACCCCGAGATCATGCCCGGAGCAGAAGGCAGATGCTTAACCCCACTGAGTCATGCAGGCGTCCCTATTCATATATTTTAAAATAAAATAGTGTTTGTTAATTTTCTGAAATAAAGAAAAAAAACAGGAATACAGACTCTCTTAGACCAAACCTTTCACTTTTAAATTATACTTACATGTGATCTGTTGATACCTGGTTGAGGCTATGGACAAGTTGTGAAACCAAATTATCATCCCTACAGGCCAAAAGGCAGTTCACCTCTTCTGCTATTCGTGCATTAAAGAGAAGGCTCTTTGTAGTTGTAGCAGGTAAAGGGGATGGAAGAGGCAGCTGGTTCAGGACTATTTGGAATAAAATCACATTATTAGAAATTGAGTGGCTATAAGAAGACTTTTTATAATATTTGCTTATAAAATACTTATTTACAAATACTTTGGGACTAAAAATAAGTTATAAATATCAATGGGACAAATTATTAAAAGGCATTCTACCTCTCCACCCATCCCCCCCAAACCCCAATCAACTCTGTAAAACCCCGAATCATCACTTGGGCAATAACAGAGTTTATTACTCCCTAAGAATAAAACTCAACTCCTTATATGCATGACTTTTCGTACCTTAAATCTTTATTCACTTAAAAAACGAATAGCCAAAAAGGTAGGGTTAAAAGGTAACTTCTAAGAATTAAGAATACATTCATTGATCTCATTTACTTTTGCTTCTGAGATTTATCAGAATCATTAGTAATCCCATACAAATAAACCAAGTAACTACACCCAACTCCTCACCTGATATTTAGACAAGTAATAAGTTTTTAAAAAGCTTAAGTATATATAAAAAAATAAATAGATCACTTCAGCAGAAGAACATTCATTATAGAATAGGGGTTCTAGTGGAAGCCAAATAACTAAGGAATTATGCTTTCAGTTATAAATTCCTAAATAGTTCTCTCCTCTCTTCATTCTAGTCTAACAGAAAACAAAAGGACATAAATGTTTAAATAGTAGTTTAAATTCAGCTATTTGTCTTCAAATAATGGAAATCTATTCATCTGTCTAAAGTAAAAGTTAAGAAAGTTAACTAACGTACCTTTGTTTTTGGCTTAATTTCTAATCACCTATACACAGTGCTACAGGCTGCTCATCCCAGTGGCTAATAGAACAGGTTTTTTATTAATAAAAATACAGGAAACAGATTATTACTTAATAAGTAGTGTTTATTGGGCTAACTTTTAAAATATAAGGTAGAGTTGAGATAATGGGGAGGATAACCAAAAGTAAATTCCTGGTAGTATATCTGATTTGGCACTCTTACATATTTTATGAATTTGTGTCTTACCTGTAACAAAATGACAACAAAAACTAAAGACAGTTTCAGAAGTTTTCTTACCTGTATTATCCTAACTCCACCAGCTATTTTCTTATTCAGTAAAGACTAATGAACACAGATAAAAACACTTCTTAAAGTTATTTTCTCATAGTTCCTTTACTATAAAGCCCCAAAGTTTGCATAATGTCATGTTCTCACTTTCTACTTTTCCCTCTTGTATCTCTTTTTCTCTTTATTTACTCAGATAGGATGACACAGGGACTAACATTGGGGTTGCTTTTTGTGCCATTACCCAGGGACTAAGAATTAAAGTTAGAGTTGGCTACCATAAGATAGAGTCCCTAAAAAACTGTGTTACACCAAGTAAATCTCAAAAGAATGACAAAATTCTTTAAACTTAAATGATCAGAGTAAAATGGGCTGCTGATATCTATAGCACACTCCAACAGATTACTGAAGAGGACATCCAAAATGAACATTGCTAAGAAATTAGATTAACTTGGGCTATCAAACCTTCTTCTAGAAAGGACAGTTTCAGTTACCATTTCTAGAAATGCTTTTTAAAAAGTCTGTATTTGCTCCTATATATAAATCCATGCTTCTTCAGTTTTGATTTTTCTTTACTGCTTTGTCTCATCTTTGGTCTTTACTTTTGCATTTATCCCTTCATTGTGTTAAGACCTTTAAACAAACAAATGCCACCATTTCTTAATGCATCTTTAGGATGAAACAGAAATGAAGGTCTGATTACCTATTAGCTGACTACACTTTGTTATTTTCATTCACATGTATGCCAATAAACCAAAGAAAGTAATGATGCTTGTCATTCAAAATCTAGTATCTGAAATAATTTGTTATTTATGACAACTACAAATAATTTTTTCCACAGTCTCTCTTAAAATCCTTGTTAACACAGAATAGAACATAAATTAGATAAATTAACAAACTTACGGTCTGTGAGACTAGCAATCCCCGCAAGAGTAGTAATGGGGACATGGGGCATATCCCCATTCATCCTGAAGTTCTGGAATGGTGTTGCCTATAAAAGTACTTAGTTCAGGTGCCAGCTGTCATTACTTCCCATTTCCCAAACACTGCAACAAAAACAGACAATTATTTGTAAAAATATGTCAAATATAATACCATTGGGGAAATGCCTACAAAAAATAAGATTTTCTGATTTTCTTGTTTGTTAACCTATATAACAATAATAGCTACCATTCATATACACTTCCAACATATGAGGTGCTGCAAAGTGCTTTGCATGTATTTACTCATTTAGTTCTCACAACAATGTAAGGCAGGTACTATTATTTTCTGAATTTTACTAATGAGGGAATTAATTTACAGAGAGTTTAAAGTAACTTGTGGAGGAAAGAGTAGAACCCAAGCAATCTGGCTCAAGAGTCTGTGTAACCAGTAGGCTGTATTACTAAACTGGGATACTCAATTTTGACAAGCACTATAATAGTCCATATCACAGACACATTAAAACCCAGCTTTAACTTGCCTTGCTATGTCTCTCACTACTCTCTACATAAACCATCCTTTTCAACAAAGCTGAACAGATTATCTTGAATCTACCTTGTGTTTTCACATTTTTATTTATTTCCTTATGTATCTCCCTACCTCGATAGCCCACCCTTACTTTAGTTCAAATCCTTTAATTCTTCAAGATCTAGGGCAAGTTCCTAGTACTTCATGAAACCGCAGATTAAAAAAAATATATAACATAAAAAATATATAAATATATAAAATAAATTGAATATTTTCAATATATTTAATATATTACACAATATATTAATAAAATATGTAATATATGTAAATACATAGTCCTTTGTGACATTTTTTGAAAGTTGTGTTTTGTTCTTCTATAATGTTACTATACTTACCTTGTCTTCCCAATTACCACTGCAAGCTTCTTAATATCAACCAATCACATAATTAATATATAACCACAGGAAGGACAGAGAAATGTGTTAACATCTGAGTGTTGCTTTATGACTTAGTTGACTTAAAAATTCAGTTTTTATAATGTAATTCTGTGTCTGACTGTGTATACAGACATTCTGTAAAACTCCTAAACACGTTTTCCATTCTGTTCAATGTTCCCAAATTTTTCTCATCTTAATTTCAACATGTGGCTTTCTGGAAACTTTATCTTTCCTTTAACAGTGTACCAGCTAAACAACCTTTTTGGAAATATACAATTTTTAATAATATGCACATTAATCAAGGATATGCCTTTATTAAATAATAAATAAATAAATAAATAAATAAATAAATAAGTTCATCAGTAAATACAAGGCTACTGCATGTCAACTGAGAGATAGTGCTACAACAGAAAACTGAATTATAATTTTGCAGTTTAAACATTTTTTTGAGGCTCTATTTTCTTGTTATTTAAAAGAACCCTTTAAGATTTTTGAGTTGGGGGGCGCCTGGGTGGCTCAGTGGGTTAAGCCGCTGCCTTCGGCTCAGGTCATGATCTCAGGATCCTGGGATCGAGTCCCACATTGGGCTCTCTGCTCAGCGGGGAGCCTGCTTCCTCCTCTCTCTCTGCCTGCCTCTCTGCCTACTTGTGATCTCTCTCTGTCAAATAAATAAATAAAATCTTTTAAAAAAAATTTAAAAAAAATTAAAAAAAGATTTTTGAGTTGTAAACTTCAAAACACTAATAATTCCCCTTACTCATCTATCTTAATGCAGCTTTGCAAATAAATTTTTTTTTTTTAAAGTCGAAATATACATGAGCACCTGGGTGGCTCAGTCACTGAAGTGTCCAACCTTTGGTTTCAGCTCAGGTCATGATCTCATGGGTTGTGGGATAAAGCCCCGTGACAGGCTCCACACTTAGTGGGTAGTCTGCTTGAAAGAGTTTCTCCCACTGCCCTTCCCCCTACTCTCTCTCTCTCAAATAAACAAATCTTAGAACAATTTTAAAAAGTAGAAGTATATAGGCAGCTAAACTCAGGAGTTTTCTTTTTCCTCACTTTTATTATTGATACATGTTGACCGAAGTTCATAAAACATGTATGCACGGTTTAACAGAGTTATAAAGTAAACATCCATACAACAACCATCTGAAAAGTAATCATCCTAGTTCCTTCTACAGGTAACAACCACCTTGTCTATTTGATAATTATTTCCTTTTTTTCCCCCCCTTAAAGTTATGTCCTTTATATGTACGTTCTTTTCTAATAGCCAGCCCAGGAAACAACACTGCTTTCTTTTGAGGAATGAATGACATAAAGTTTGTTAGTAGGAGCCTGCTAAAAGGAAACAGTATAGGAAATAGCACAGGAGAAGGTATAGGAAAAATATAATTATGACTGGCTATCTTACAACTGTCCTTGCTACACTGTGGACTTTACTCTTTGAAGTTATCAATTTGATTTTTTAACAACACTAAATAAATTTAAGTAAACACTGTAAATTTATCAGCTGTATCAAGCACTTAAAAAAAAAAAAGAATTTAAAACCTGACAGAAGTCATCAAAATGCAAAACGCAACAGACTTTTCTCTTTCTTTTTTTTTTTTTTTTTAAGATTTTATTTATTTATTTGACAGGGATCACAAGTAGGCAGAGAGGCAGGCAGAGAGAGAGGAGGAAGCAGGAAGCAGGCTCCCCACGGAGCAGAGAGCCTGATGTGGGGCTCAATCCCAGGACCCTGGGATCATGACCTGAGCTAAAGAAGCTTTAACCCACTGAGCCATCCAGGTGCCCCCAGGCTTTTTTTCTAAGTTTAGGCTAATAAAAAAGTTACAGTTGATGCTTAGTAATTAATGGGAAAAAACAACTGCGTGCAAATTATGTACAGAACAGCACAAACAAAAACATCTTGTTATTCCTGTATGACTGTTATAAATGTAAATTGCCATACTCAAGCAGATTAACAAGTAACCATGTTATTTATTAAATTCGGAGGATGGGAACCAATAGAGAACAATCTGCCACAGTCTATTGTGAGCTAACCAACTTCATTCTGTTTTCCCTCAGGTAACAAGTAAAGCAGACCCAACGCTAACAAGGAATATTTTAGTACAAAAATGATATAATTAGTTACCATGTACAAATTAGGAGATCAATAAATCAAACCAAAAGATTGTTGTGCTTTTCTTATTGATATAACAAAGCATGTTAATACTGTGGTGTCAACTGAAAACTGGAAGTGGGGAGAGAAAGGAGAGCAACAATGCTTGTTTGGTTTAAAGTGCTTGTATAGACTGAGTAGGGGACTACTGACAAATATATTTATACCTCACTGCTGAACTATGCTGATTTCATTGGAAGCCAAGCTTCTGAAGGACAGCAGAAGACTTTGGTAGAAATGGACTCATAATTTTCACTAAAGTCACAGATGTTGATGAATATGAGTAATTTGTGAAAATGCTGCTGCCTATACTGGAAAGTGACCAGAGTACATCAAGAAAGAGCATTCCTAGAATTCTAAAAATGAATATGCAGAACTCTAACTAATTAGTCATGACACTTCTAGCTCTGGATTGGGCAATGTTTGGTCTACCTGGCTCTGTGAAAGTACACTGTCTTTCATGAAACTGCTGAAACTGAAGCTGAAAGTCATTATCTTTGGGGAACAATGTGCTCAGAAGGAAATGGTAACCAACTGGGAAAGGAGACTATAATGAGTGCTGAAGAACTGTCGCTTAAGGCAGTGCTTTATTTACATACTTAAAATCTGTGAATGGTGTCCAATTAGTGAATTATAAAATAAAATTAGTGGATTGAGATCAACACTGAGAGGGATGGTAGGAACAGAAATATAAATTTACATTGCACACTGATTTGTGACTCCAGGTAAAATGTCTAATTGTGGGTCACCAAGAAAAAGCAGTTTCAAAGCTGCCAACTAAAGAAATGGAAGAGTTACCGTGAAGCCCACCTCCTAAGCGCTGATGAGAATGCAACAAAATAATTCATGTAAATCATTTGATGCGCTACCTGGCATATAATAAGTTATCCAGAAAGTTAGCAGTATTACAAACTGAAAAACACACATCTGGGAAAACAGAGGAGAAACAGGGGTTAATTAGGAAGAAGGTATCTTTCCAATAATATACATAAATCCTTACTTTCAGAAAGATTATAAATCATTTGAAATTTCAGTATATATTTCACATAGTATTACAAACATGTATACCAGCTGTAGGCATACACACCCACAATTACTTAAATGATAAGGTACCTGAAGTAAATACTGGCAGTGAAGAGTAAGGAAAAAACCTAATCTTTGTAATACCAAGAACTAAATAAAACGCAAACTAAGAAATCATTTAGTTTATTTTAGAGTGGGTTAATTAAAATAATTCTTAATTAGTAGAAGATATGGTAAATTCTCATTTCAACCCATTATAATGAATCTGATGTGGACACCTTAGCGCCTGACAAGATTTTTAAAGGCCCTGGTTCTTTGCTCATTTAATTTCACTTAAAATTTATGGTTTCTGTATATAAACAAAAGAAATGCAAATATAAAATTATTGGTAGAAGTTATAATAATAATATTCAAATTGGGATGGATCTGGAATAAAAGGTGCTCTCAGAATTTGATGGTAGATAAACTTCCCGGACAGCCAGTGTAAGTAACTCATAACCAAGAAATGTGTACAATCTTGTCTGAAGACTTTACTAGTGAAAAACACTAGAAATGATAGCATTTATTGAGCATCTAGTTGGAGAAGTCTATAAAATAGAAAGTTGGAAATTTTTGAACTGACAAAAGCAGTCAGAATTATAGCTATAGTTATGAAAATGATCCACAGAGGATTGATAACAGTTAAGTTGTAATAACAGGAGACAGGCAAGATGCAAGGTAACATTGTTGGGGGAGACTTTTTTTTAGCACTTTTTATGTATGAGACATTAATATAGAACTTTCCTTTAAAAAAAAAAAAAGATTTTATTTATCTGTTTGACAGAGAGAGACAGCAAGAGTGGGAACACAAGCAGGAGGAGTGGCAAAGAGAGAAGGAGGCCTGAAGCAGACCTCTCAACGAGCAGGGAGCCCAAAGTGGGGCTTGAGCCCAGGACCCTGGGATCATGACCAAACCAAAGGCAGAGGCTAAATGAATAGGCCACCCAGGTGTCCCAACATATACATTTCCTTAATCATTATCACAGTGACAGGTTTATGAAGTTTATCTCTACTTCACAGATGCAAAAATGAAGACTCAGAGCCTAAGTGCTTTGTCTGTGGTTATACAGATATTTCTAACCAAATCTTATATTCTCATGTATATCCGAAGAACATAAAACTAAGAAATATCTACATTGCTATGGCAGAAAGATAAACCAATAAAAGGTAAGGAAACAGTCCCTCAGAGAAACTAAATGTGTGTTTAAGGTCTCATAGCTAGTAACTGACTGAGTCAAGACCAGAATACAAATGTTTGGATTTCTAGTTCAGTATTTTTTACACTATATTGTCATCTGGCAGGATTATAACATTTGAATGAACCAAAATTCTATACATGTGGAATCTTTAGCTAATGAACACCACTGTTCCTTGCTAATGTTATTATTTTATTATTTTTGGGTGGGGAGGGATGGAGGGCTTTAAAACTAGCATATTTTTATTTATCTCAGTTTATATTACATTGAACAATATAAGCCACTTCAAATTATTTTGGGAAACAAGTGGAATGTAAATCCTAAATAGCCAAATAAGTAAATAAATAAATCTATGTTGTACTACATACTATATTAAACCGGTAACAGTGACTCTCTTGAGGGTGGCACCTCTCTAGCAGAATTCTTTCACTTTAGTCAAGCTACCTTCAGAATCCTTTCCACTGCCTAAAATGTATTCAAGAACAAAATTTTCACATTCTGTTTAAGATACTTCCAAAAGACGATCCTCAAATCCTAGCTCAAAAACAGCTTCCAATCAGCCACACTGATAATATGCTCACTTCTTTAAAATGTTTCTATTTTTCTATAGTTCTAAGTTATCCCCATTAAATAAGAGAAATGCAAACAAAAGCAAAAAGCACAGTACAGCTCTTATGTTCTCTTTGGACACATGCTTTGCT
This sequence comes from Mustela erminea, assembly GCF_009829155.1. Taxonomy (NCBI): domain Eukaryota; kingdom Metazoa; phylum Chordata; class Mammalia; order Carnivora; family Mustelidae; genus Mustela; species Mustela erminea. Next base: position 135,465,891 of record NC_045616.1, read on the forward strand.
TCTGTAATTCTGAGCTCCCTGCAGCCACCATGCTGCTTACCAATAAATGTGTATTATTCCTCTGTGCATTCCCATAATGTAGCTATATCCTAATGTATATAATATGTAATAGAAGAATATCGTTACATTATTAAGTACTATTAGAAAGAGAAGTCACAAATCAGGCTGAAATTTTAGAGTCTCTCGAAACTCATTTTAAAGAGTATGCGTATGTTCACTGAGAAGTATAATGATTAGTAAAACTTTATGTACTTCTGTAGTCAGTTTTCTTCCTTGTTCTTATCAATTTATTTTACATGCATTTTTATACAAACCAACTTTAACAAAAGCTCATATTACTTTAAAAGGCCCAAGCTGATTATTATAGTTAAATTGACTACAGAGGCCTGCTGAGTAGGTATACAATGTTTAATCTTAACAAAATATGCAAAAATACAAGCTGCATCAGTAAAAAATAGTCCTGAAGTTATTTTTTTTTTCTTTTCTCTCTCCTTTTCTTTTACAGAAAGGCCGTAGAAAAAATTTCCAAGTGCTGCTATGATTTGGGTTACTAATCCATGTCCCCACACCAAAAATTATTTCTCACCTTCTTCTCCACTGCAAAAGAAACAGTCTATTTTAAGCCCCTAATAGAGGTTGAGACTGTACCTTATAATACCATGAGACTATTTTTTATACAAAGGTATTAGAAATGAAAAATCAAACAATGGAGATTTTATTTCTTTCTAAACGAGGTTTAGGTCTTAAAGAACTATGACATTCAGATGCAGGTCTCAAATAACTCTTGATGACACATGATTGATTCAATCTAAAATATAAGAGAAAATACTTTTATGTGAAATCACTGAATGGCCCACAAGAGGGCACACTTTCAACTACAAAAATTTAAAATTCACTTTTTTTCCTAAAAAGATCGCTTATTTTTTTAAATTTTATTTCCAGTATGGTTAACATTCAGTGTTATATTAGTTTACAATATAGTGATCCAACAATTCCATACCTTACTCAGTACTCATCAAGATAAGTGTACTTTTAATCCCCTTCAATTATTTCACCCATCCTCCACCCACCTCCCCTCTGGTAGCCATCACTTTGTTCTCTATAGTTAAGAGACTATTTTTTGTTTTTCTCTTTTTTTATTTGTTCATTTGCTTTGTTTCTTAAATTCCACATATAAATGAAATCATATGGATTTGTTTTTCTCTGGGTTTAGCATTATATTCTCTAGATCCATTCATCATGCTACTGTAAATGGCAAGTTTCGTTCTTTTTTAGAGTTCACTCTTTTGGGGGGTGTCTGGGTGGCTCAGTCAGTTAAGCATCTGCCTTCTGCTCAGGTCATGATCCCAACGTCCTGGGACTGAGTCCCTCATCGCACTTCCTGCTCAGCGTAATTCTGCTTCTCCCTCTCCCTCTGCCCCCCTCCCACTTGTGCATGGATATGCTCTCTCTAAAAATAAACAAAATCTGTAAGAGAAGAAAACAAAGATTTCATTCTTTCTTATGGCCGAGTAATAGTCTATGGTGTGTATGTGTGATGTGTAAGTGTGTGTATATACACACATGTACACACACACCCCACTTCTTCTTTACCAATGTATCACTGGACACTTGGGCTGCTTCCATAATTTGGCTATTGCAAATAATGCTGCAATAAACATCAGACACAGGGACGCATACATCTTTTCAAATTAGTGTTTTCATATTCTTTGGATAAATACCAAGTAGTGTAATTACTGGACTATATGCTAGTTCTATTTTTATAAAATTCACATTTTTTTTTACCAAGCCCGTCAAAGGTTGGCCAAGTTCTTCTAAACTGATTATTCAACACCATTAGAAAGCAACAGATCCTGAAGTTTGCAGTTTTTTGTTTAAACACACACAAAGAAACTTTTTTTTTTTTTTTGGATGAATATAAGAAATCCCTCCTTACATCAAAACTTCTATATTAACATTAAATTACAAAAGTATGTAACAGTCTTATCAGTCATATTGGTTCTGTTAACTATTTGAATTTGGCTGCCCTAAAAATCTTTTCAACAAACTCTAGCTACCTTGATTTATGATCTCATTAAGTGACACAGTCCCTAGGAACAACAAATTCTTTAAAACAACTTAGAAGGAGACCAAATGAAATGTTTTATTCAGGAAATTTTTCTTATTCAACAGAACATTACTTAGAATACCCAAAAGAGTAATCAAGAAAGAGCAGAGGAAGATATGAAAAAAAAAATCATGATCACTTATACACAATCTGCATTGTTGATCCATTTTCTGTCCTAACCATTCATCCTTTCTCTTGAAACTATATTACCTGTGCTTTTATTCTCATGGTTCCACCAGGTGTCTTGCCCCGTGAGTAACAGCATCCATACTGCTAAATAAATACAATGGACAGCCTCAGGTCTCATCTGATTTGACCTAGCATTCAACACAGTTGATCACTCTCCAGTTTGAACAATTCTTTTGTTTTCCAGCACATCCTCCTGGTTTTTCCTCATACCACATTGGCCACTCTTAAATCTTGTACGGCTTCCTTCTTATCTTCCTATCCTTACTCTGTTTTTAATCTCATCCAACATCATGATTTTATTTTTTTTTAAAGATTTTATTTATTTATTTGACAGAGATCACAAGTAGGCAGAGAGGCAGGCAGAGAGAGAGAGAGGAGGAAGCAGGCTCCCCGCTGAGCAGAGAGCCCGACTCAGGCCTCAATCCCTGGACCCTGAGATCATGACCTGAGCCAAAGGCAGAGGCTTTAAGCCACTGAGCCACCCAGGTGCCCCAACATCATGATTTTAAAATAGCACCTGTGTGCTGATGACTCCCAGTTTTTATCTGCTGCTTTGATTTCTCCACTGTATAGTAGACTCACATATCCAACTGCCTAGTCAAGATCTCTGCTTTGATGTCTAGTAAGCAAGCACACGTCTAGAGAGCACAGGTAAAATCTTGACTTTTAAGAATATGAATTGTATGTGCTAGATAAAAATTCTTTATTAGGTATGTATTTTGCAAATGTGTTATTCCAGTTGTTTGCTTGTCTTTTCATTCTCTTAATACATTTTGATGATGTCCAGTGTATCAATTTGTTCTTTATGGGGGCGGTGGTGGGTAGTTAGTGGTAGCATTTGACTGCAAAAGGGTATGTAGAAATGTTCCGGGGTGATGAAATTTTTTTTTTCCTTGAAAGAGAGAGAGAGAGTGTATGTGTGTATGTACGCACGTGCACCCACACACAAGCAGGCCCCAGGGGAACGTCAGTGAGAAAGAGAGAGAATCTTAAGAAAGCTCCACACCCAGCACAGAGCCTGACGTGGGCTCCATCTCAAAACGGTGAGATTATATGACCTGAGCTAAAATCGAGTCGGGACACCAAACTGAGCCACCAGCCACCCCGAAATGTTCTGTATCATGAAGGGATACTGGTTACATGAGTGTCCCCACTTGTGAAAATTATGAAGCTAAGAATTCTGTTTTTCAGTATATGTAAGTATTACCAAATTCCAGAAAACTGTAAAAGTAATAATAACTAAGCAGTGGAGAATAGGCAGAACTAGAGATGAAATTAAAATGACAACATGTTGATTACGTTAGGTGATGGGTACTGGGCATTCATTATACTCTTCTACTTATGTAGCACATACTCAAGTTTTTCAAAATAAACTTTTTTTTTTAAATTAAGGGAACTTTTTGTATTAGATGCAAAATATCACTGTCTTATATGAGATCAGTATTAATTAAAGCCTTATTTTTTCCAGTTTTATTACTGCTAAACAATGTGCTATATACTAAATGTTTGTGCCCCTGCCCCCAAATTCTTATGTTGAAACCTACTCTCCAGGGTGAAGGTATCTGGAAGTGGGGCCTCTAAGAGGTGATTAGGTCATGAGAGTGGAGCTCTCATGAATGGGATTAATGCCCTCATAAGAGGGACTCCAGAGAGCTCCCTTGCCCCTTCTGCCTTATATAGACACAGCAAGAAGACAGTTTATGAACCAGGAAGTGTGTTCTCAGAAGACATCAATCTACCAGCATCCTGATATCGGCCATCCCAGCTTCCAGCACTGTAAGAAATAAATTTCTGTTGTTTATAAGCCACCTAGTCTATGGCAATCTGTTATCAGAGCCTGAATGGACTGAGACACTATATCCCTTCAATATCTATTTCTGTAATTGATTTTAAAAACTCATAAAAGAATCCAAGAGACCCAAACATAACCATTAAATAATATGATCAATGAATGTGGAAAAAGATATTGGGGCAGCTTTTCAGGGAAGATAAACTTTTAAAAAGTTAATTTAAATCATTAACAGCTCCTGACTAAGGAGTTACATTTCAAAATTATTTTAAATTGATTTACATGGAAAGGAGCACTAAACAGAAGTGATTTCTCATTCACATTATCCACAGTAACCTTTTCATGATTTCCACTGAGTCCCTCTACTATTTTATAAGATACAAATATGTAAATTAAGGATGTATATGTTTCTAAATTTATAAGCTCATGTTCAATGAACTAATCATAAAATGCAGGTTTTTATAACATCAAATGCCATATTCTTTCTGTATATAAAATGAAAAAAAGTTCTTTAAATTCTGTCACTACCAGTCAATCTTTCATTAGGAGAAGTGGATTTTAAATAGTTTTTTTTAGAAAGATTAATTTATTTTACAAAGCGGGGCACCTGGGTAGTACATTTGGTTAAGTGTCAGACTCTTTTTTTTTTTTTAATATTTTATTTATTTGACAGAGAGAAATCACAACTAGGCAGAGAGGCAGGCAGAGAGAGAGGAGGAAGCAGGCTCCCCGCTGAGCAGAGAGCCCGATGCGGGGCTTGATTCCAGGACCCTGGGATCATGACCTGAGCTGAAGGCAGAGGCTTTAACCCACTGAGCCACCCAGGCGCCCCTGTGTCAGACTGTTGATTTTGGCTTGAGATCTCAGGGTTGTGAGATCAAACCCCAGGATGGGCTCTGCGTTTCGAGCAGAACCTGCTTCATATTCTTTCTCCCCCTCTCTCTGCCTCTCCTGCTCATGCTCATTCTCTTTCTCTCTCTCTCTCTCTGTCTCAAGGAAATGAATGAATGAATGAGAGGGAGCATATGTGTGAGTGGGGGTGACAGGTTCAATCAACTGAGCCACCGGATTTTAAAATTTTAAGTGAGGTTTTAAATTTATTTAATAATCACAGTTACACAAAAGTAAACTTTCTATGAAACTTAGAATACTAAAAGAAAATAAGAGCAATACATACTGAGATAGAAGGTTAATAAAATGCAGAATCAAGTGACTTTGTGTGTTATATTATAATCTCCAAGATAAAGATGTTAAACAGCAAAAGCACTTGAACTCTTTAAATCTTAAACTCTCAAAACAACATTTCAATGTTTTCTTTCTTTCTTTGTTTTGTTCCTTGGTTTAGAAAGTCTTGGGCTTTTAACTAGATAGTGATTTCCTATGACCAGAATATTTTACAGCTTACCGATTTTTAAAGTACCTACAAGAAATGATGAAGAGAAAACTTACCTCATGTTCAGGGGACTTTTATTGCTGCTTAAGAAATCTAAGTAAAACTGGGAGGCAGTATACAGAAAAGAGGGGTATAAAAAGGTTTCTCAAATAATGTTTTAAACACCATTAACTATTACATATAAGCTCAAAAGCAAACTATTAAAATGGAAATAAAACACTTTCAATTTTGATTAGAATACTGAATTGCCAGGACTTAAGGAAGTAGTTCAGCTTCTCTTTACCAGTGCTTGATAATATTAAGTATGCTTGTCACTGGGTAAAGAAATTTGTAAGTGACTAATTTCCATTTTCTTACTTATCTGATTTCTCATTTTTTTAAAGAAAGTAATATTTTGTGTATTCGCAATTATGCACTTAGCACCCAACACCAAGAACAGGACCTGACAGTGGTTACCATCCATACAGTGGTAAAAAATCCTCATGAAGCTTATAGAGTCAAGTAGGAGTGATATTATGAATAATCACCATGTAACATATAATTACACATAATGATAAATCCCACAACAACAGCAATAATAAATAATATTTAGCCCCTAATATATGTCTGGAATTGTTCTAAAGAATTTACGTATCTAATTTCATATTAATTTATATTGAGTTCATTTAATTCTTATTTATATACTTCAGTTCATTTAATCCTTATCCTATTAAACAGGCACTACTATTACCCTCCTTCATCTTAAGATAATAAAAACTGAGGCATATAAAGGTTAAGTAACTTGGCAGATGTCTGATTCCAGAATTTCTGTTCTAAACATTCCAGAGTCAATGCTCTTTTCTAAATGAAAACAGGGCGTTTTCAAAGAAAAAACGATGGTGACTAAGTTTATGTTGGGGGTGTAGACAGTCACAGAGTATTTCATTAAGGAAATCTCACGAGTAAGAGTTAGGCAAAGGGGTTAGAATTGGGGACAAGGAATGATTAGTATATTCTAGTCCCTTAAGAGTGACAAAACCTATATGTGGCTGGTACTTAATGAGGGACTGTCAAGGGCCTTTTGATTTCATTTCATGCCACTTTAAAAAAAAAAGTAATATACTAGCCACTGATATATATATCTTAGCTACTGAGCATGGCAACTATAGTTGCTTAATTTTGAAACTATTTCTCCCTTTTCACACAGCCTATATATATATTCCTTAAAAATATTAACTTGAATTTAAAATCACTATTTTTGTATAATTCGTCACAGTTTTAAAATACGAGAAGAAACAATGATTTGTCACAAAGTATGAAAATAACTGCTTTGGGGAGCCTGGGTAGCTCAATCGGTTGAGCGGTTGACTCGGTTTCAGCTCAGGTTGTGATCTCAGGATCATGAGATCAAGCCCTAAATTGAGACCCGCACTGGGCTCTGCACTCAGTGGGGAGTCTGTCTGGGATTCCTTTCCCTTTCCCTCTGCCCCCTGCTTGCACTCTCTCTCTCTCAAATATATAAAATCTTAAAAAAAAAAAAAAAAAAAGAACTGCTTCAGAATAAACTTTAAAAGATAAACCTAAGTGCTAAGAAAAAAAAAAATTAACTCAAGTATTTGAAAATGAAAACTTATTTTCATGCAAAATCTTGCACCTGGATGTTCATACAACTTTCTCTGTAATGGCTAAAAACTGGAAACAATTCAGATATCTTTCAATGCATGAATGATTACGCAAACTGTGGTAGATCTATACCATGGAACACCACTGACTTAAAAAAAAAAAAAGTATTGATACATAAAAGCTGGATGAATCTCAAGGAAATTTAATACTAAGTGAAAATTGCCAATCTCAAAAACTACATGATTTCATTTATGTAACATTCTTGAAATACCAACATTACAGAAATGAAGAGATCAGTAGTTGCCAGGGATTAGATGAGGAGTGCACGTGTGGCTATGAAGTGATAGTACAAGGGAGTGGTGCTTATGATAATTAACAGTTTTATATGCAGAGTGTGGTGGTGGATACATGTAACAACACGTATGATAAAACTTTACAGAACCACACAGTGTATGCATAACTGGCTAAATCTGAGTAACTCTTCAATTGCACAAATGTCACTTTCCTGACTCTGAAACTATACTAGAATTATATACAATGTTACTGTTGGGGGTGGCTGAGTTAAGGGTTCACCTCAGGTCCCTATACTTAAAACTTTTTTTTTTTCAACTTCCTATGAATCTACAATCACTCCACAATAAAAAATTATTTAAAAAGCAATTAGAGTCTGTGTGTTCTATATAGTATCTAGTTCATTCACATTACTGGCTTTTATTATAGAACAAAGTTAAAGTTGATTTAGAACTATAGAACAATTTATAGGCAGAATATTTTTTCTTAAAAATTTTTTTTTAATTTTAAAGATTTTATTTATTTGTCAGAGAGAGAGCAAGAGAAAGCACGCACAAGCAGGCAGAGTGGCAGGCAGAACCAGAGAGAGAAGCAGGCTCCCTGCCGAGCAGGAGCTGGATGCAGAACTTGATCCATCATGACCTGAGCTGAAGGCAGCAGCTTAACTGACTGAGCCACCCAGGCGTCCCTTAAATTTTTATTTTTAAAAACTTTTAAAAGTTACTTAAAAATTTGTGCTGACAGCTTTACATTTTTTATTTACTTTTTAAAAACAATTTTATTTATTTGATAGAAATCACAAGTAGGCAGAGAGGCAAGCAGAGAGAGAGGAGGAAGAGACAGAGTGGGGCTCAGATCCCAGGACCGTGGGATCATGACCCGAGCCAAAGGCAGAGGCTTTAACCCACTGAGCCATCCAGGCACCCCAGCTTTACATTTTTAGGTTGGGAAGATAACTTTAAATTTTGAAATAATTTCAAACTTACAAAAAGTTAATACAAAACTGCCACACAAGTACAAGTAGGTGTCATTAACCTTTACCCACACAAACCAATTGCTTACATTTTGCCCAATCTGCTTTAACATTCACAATCCTTCCTTCTTCCCTGCCACTGTGTGTGTGTGTGTGTGTGTGTGTGTGTGTGTGTGTGTGTATCCCCATGAACTATCCGAGAGCAAACAGAAGATATGGTCCATTCTTCTAAATGCTTTGGTATGTATTTCCTAAGAACAAGAACATTTTCTTAGGAAATCACATGACAGTGAACAAAACTGGGAAAATTTAACTTTTGTAAAGTCTAACCATATCAAATATAAGTAGATATAATCTAAATAAACAATCTTAAAATCTAAAATAATCTAAAATTTTAAATAATCTAAAATATCTAATCTATAGTCCCTATTTTATTGTCTCATCATCTCCTTTTTCTTGGTTCAGGAACCAATCCAGGATCACATATTGCATTCAGTTTTCATGTCTCCTAAGATTTCTTGATTCTAGAGTACTTCTTTGGACTTTCTTTATTGACCTTGATATCTTTTGAAAGTATGGGAAAACTACTAAAGAATCCACTAATTTGGGTTTATCTGATGTTATTATTAGTTTCAGGTGATACGCTCTTGGTAGGAATACCAAAAAGGTGGATTTTATGTCCTTCTTAAAATATTTAATTTATTTATTTGACAGACAGAGATCACAAGTAGGCAGAGAGGCAGGCACAGAGAGGGAAGCAGGCTCCCTGCTGAGCAGAGAGCCCGATGCAGGGCTCTATCCCAGGACCCTGGGATCATGACCTGAGCCGAAGGCAGAGGCTTAACCCAATGAGCCACCCAGACACCCCTTTATGTCCTTCTTAGAGCATTACTTAAGGAAGCATCTGATTATCAGTTTTCTCCTGATACTGCTGATGTTAACTTTGATCATTTAAGGTGGCCTGGGCCATGATCACCACTGTAAAGTTACCCATTGGGTTAGTTAATAAGTAATTTGTGGAGAGATAGTTTGAGACTATATAAACATCTAATTTTTTTTTTTAAGATTTTATTTATTTGAGAGAGAGAGAAAACAAGCATGAGTGGGGGCAGAGGCCGAGGGTGAGGGAGAAGCAGACTTCCTGCTGAGCAAGGAGCCCAATGGAGGGCTCAATCCCAGGATCCCAAGATTATGACCTGAGCTGAAGGCAGATGCTTAACCAACTAAGAAATCCAGAAACCCCTAAACATCTGACTGTAATCAAACTTTTACTCCCTAATTTTAACATCATTAATGATTTTCTATCAATCTGTTATATTTATTAATTAGCATTCTATTGAAATATAGCATTTCCCATCTTCCCCTTTCATTCCCATCAGTATGGACTCAGGATTTCTTTCTTATTCAATGGGTTACAATCCTTTATTATCATTATTTATTTTGATGGTCAAATTTCTGGTCCCAGATTTGGACAGTAGCAGCTCCTACAAACTGACTTCTGTATCCTTCTGTTACGTCATCGTTTAAGCAATTCCTTACTTTCAAGGCAATAAAATGCTCCAATCTCATCTCATACCTTTCCTACCCGAGTAGTGTACATCAGCCCTTTCTTAAGGGAGGAGCTCTGGTTCTATTTAGTGGTGAATCATATTTAGAGCTAGTGCCAGTTCTGCTCTCTGCTACTGGTATCTGACTACAGACGGTTTTATTTTGAAAAGAAAATAAAGTTAAATGAAAATGAAATGAGAACATTAAATGAAAAGTGGAGAATCAGGAGCAAGTAAGTGTGTTAAAGTGCGTGTCTCAAAATAATATAAACATGTGAATAGCCATGTATAAATTCCAGAATCACACAATTTATAGTTGAAAATTATCTTAGGGATAATACAGATAAACTCTCTTACTTTACAAACAAGAAAACCAAGACCTAGAGATGTTAGGTATCCTGACTGAAATCACAAAAGTAATTACTAGCCAAAGACTCAATTCTATGTTCATCAAGTTCTGCTCTTATACTATTTATTCAAAACTATTTACTGGTATTTATACAAAAATATGCATTGTTGTGGCTACAGATAGAGCAGTGAACAAAAAAGACAATAATCTCTGTGTCCTCACAGAACTTAGATCATAACATGGGAAACTGGATCAATTGCTTCATTTCTTCTGCCTTTAGGGAAATGCAAATTACAACCACAATGAGATACGACTACATTAAAATTAAAAATCATTTCAACTGTTCAAAAGACAGCAACTCTGTAAACAACAGGAACTCTGATACAATGCTGACAGAAGTATACAAAATTGGTATAATTGCTTTGGGTAACTGACATTATCTATACGTCCTAGGTACATATATCCAATAGAAAATTCAGTGACTTAAAACAATAGTCTCTCAACATCCTCCTAGAACCAGTGGGCCAGGCTGGACATGCTGATCTCTTAGAGATGCCAGAGGCACAAAAGTGCAAGCCCAATCTCACAATTCTGCAAGCCCTTGGTCCTGTCATACCCACTGATCCCAATGGTCAAAGCAAGTCCTATAGACAAACACAAAGTCCAGTGATAAGGAAATAGTCTCTTCTGTCTTTTTAGGAGTGGGAAAATCTAAGCAATCACATGGGATAACTTGGATGGATACAGGAAGGGGCAAAAACTGGAACTAGTAATGCAATCTATTATCCCACTTAACCCAAGTTTTCAGGAATGGAAGTTGGTAGTTTAACAAGTCCTCCAGGTGATCTTGATGCATGCTAAAGTTTGAAAATGGGTTCCACAGATTGCTAAGTTTCTAATTCAGTAGGTCTTGAGTAATACCCAAGAATTTGACATTTTTAACAATTTTCTTGAAATGCTGCAAATGCTACTGATCCAGGGATCATATAGTAAATACTGGGATAGGAGATACGGAAGGCTTCTAAGGAAAATGTCTCCTATAATGAATTTTGGAAAGCTTGGCAGGAATTGTCAAATGAAGAGGAGCGGTATGGGTGTTCTGGGCAGAAGGAAAAACAGTAGAAAGGTGTAAAAAATGCATGATGGATTTTAAGAAATTCCAAGTACTTCAGCATGAATACAATGAAGGTGTGGAGGTTAAATAGGAGGCTAAACAGGCAGAAGGCAGATCATGAAAAAGCCTTCAGTGTTAAGGAGTCCAAATATGCCTCATTGCTACAATGACCATGGAAGGATTTTATATTATTTTTTTAAAAGATTTTATTTGTTCTTTTGACATAGAAAGTGAGAGAGGGAACACAAGCAGGGGGAGTGGGAGAGGAAGAAGCAGGCTTCCTGTTGAGCAGGGAGCCCAACACAGGGCTAGATTTCAGGACCCCAGGATCGTGACCTGAGCCAAAGGCAGACACTTAATGACTGAGCTACCCAGGCATCGTGCGCACCACGAAGAATTTTATATTGAGAAAATGAAATGAACAGATCCTGCAGCAGTGGAGGAGCAGAAGGTGCAAGACTGTAGGTAGGAAGAACAATAAGGCAGAAAATATATCGATGAAGCAATGAGACCCTGAAGCAAAACAGAACAAGGTTAATAGTAAGAAAGAGATATACAAGAATAAAAGAAAGAAACTTGGTGACAACTTGGATGTGAAGGGCAAGAATCTAGGACAACTTTCAGGTTCTGGCTTGGGCAACTAAATGTGGCTTGGGCAACTAACGGTGTAATACACGTATACACATGCGAAATCAAGCATACATATTAAATCCTGCTTCAATCCATAAGGATATGAGGCAGTTTACCAGAAAAATACAGGATACAAAACAAACAGGTGAAGGATTCAGGGCGAGGGATACATTCAGACAAATAAAAAAAGCACATTATATTGCTCTCCAAAACCCCAAGAACTGGCCATCAAATGTGGCTTAAGTTTCCTAGTTAGCAAGAGAAAGGGAGAAAATACACAGTGTCTGTAAAATAAGAGTAAATCAGTTGTTTAGAAGTACAGCTTTTCCAAGATACTGTAATCTGAGAGAAATTTCCCCAGTGAGTTCTTATAAAGAAAATTGTGGATGATACAGGTTATGGAGAAAGTTGCTGAAAGCATTCCTAAGAAACCAAATCTATTTGGGGTCACTCTTTACTTTTTTTAAAAACTGCATCCTAAATACATAATTCAGTAAAAGCAAGCCTAAAAGGGGCCAAAATCATGCAATCTAAGCACACAAATCTCTAATGGTATGGTTTAACCTCAGAGTAAAATATCGAATATGCAGTAGGAATGGACAGAATGGGAGCCAATAGTCAGTCCTCCTTTAATGTCTCTTCTCCTAACTGGGCTTCTGAAAAATTGAGATGGCCAAGGATACGTGGTTGAATAAAACATCTGGTATTACTAAGAGAAGAAATATATTTTTTTCAATCAATGAATCAATCAATCAAGGTAAGGCAAATGAAGAGAAGATAATTTTATGAAGTTTAAAGAAACCTACCTAAAATTTGTTCCACTTCTACAAAGAAGACTCAGGCAGGTTAGAATCTTCTTCCACAAAGTCTGAATTTACTATAAAGGATGAGTGAGTGGATCACAGTCTCAAAATTCAAAACCAGTGCTACTAACTGCAGATAAACGTTATCTACTGCAATTTTCACAACGTGCAAGTCCAAAAGTTGATAAAACATCTTACTCTAGGCAAAACTTTGTACTGCCTATATTATTTAACATACCACAAATCCCCCTTCATAGAAAAGACTATGTATATATAATTTTATTAGGCTGCCTAATTGCAGGCAGTGTGTTGCCTATATTCTGAGGTGAAAGTGGGGAGAAAGGAATTTGTATCCACTACATGCCAGCTATGTGCCAGGCACTGTGTTAGCTGCTTTGTATGTATTTTTTTTCATTTAATCTTCCTAATAACCCAGTGAGTAAGGCTCGTTATTTTCATTTTAAAGATGGGAAGAGAACAAACATTAGTGAACTGCTTCAAGTATAATAATTAGTTAAGATGTGAAATCAGGGCTCCCAACCAATTTGTCATCACTCAGAACCAAAAATTATAAAATAACTCTCAAAGAGAAAAAATATATGCTCCACTGCGAACTAAAACTACACTGACCGGGGTGAGGGAGTGGGGCGCTGGGTGACTCAGTTGTTTAGGCAGCTGTGTTCAGCTCAGGGCATGATCCCTGGGTCCTGGGATTGAGCCCCACATTTGGCTCCTTGCTGAGCAGGGAGTCCCCTTGCCTGTGCTTGCTCTCTCCTCTCTCCCTCTCTTCCCACCCGCTCTGTGAAATAAATAAAAATCCTAAAAAACAATTACAAAACTACACTGGGATAGCAAGCTTTTCAATTCTGGCCAAGCAGATAAATGAGAAATATTAAGATACTGTTCTTATGTGGGCACCTGGGTGGCTCAGTGGGTTAAAGCCTCTGCTTTCAGCTCAGGTCATGATCTCAGGGTTCTGGGATCGAGCCCCACATCAGGCTCTCTGCTCAGCAGGGAGCCTGCTTCCTCCTCTCTCTCTGCCTGCATCTCAGCCTACTTGTGATCTCTGTCTGTCAAATAAATAAATAAAATCTTAAAAAAAAAAAAAGACACTGTTCTTATAGCTATAGAGAAATAGGCACTCTCCTACATTCCTGGTTAGAATGTAAAATGTAGTTGAATTTAGGAATATCTAATAAAATTATATATGCATTAATGTAAATTTTTGACCTCATAATCCTACTTCTAGGAATTTACCTTCCACATATATGTAGACCATATGCATCATGTAACGTTAACCATTACAGCATTTATTAGCAACAGAAAAATTCTGTGAACAATCTAATGTCTAAGTAAAGGAAACTGAATAAACTATAGTATATCCACATTATGGAATATTGTGCAGCAGTTAAGAAGAATGAGAAATGACTATGAGCTGATATGGATTAATTCCCAGGATATACTAAGTGAAAAACGCAAAGTGCAAAAAAAAATGTATACAGAGTACAACCTTCCTTTAATGAAGGAGAAACAGGAAGATACATAGGTATTGCTTAATCACAAAAAGAAATCAGAAAAGATGAAAGTAATGAAATATTTATCCACGGAGGAGGTTTGAATAGAATTTTAAGACTTCTGACCATACCTTCCTAGTATCATTTGAGTCTGAACCATGTAAGACAGAGAGGGGCAGAGGAACTGAAGATATATGCAAGGGAGTGATTATGATTGGCCTATGAATTCCAGGTATAAGGAAAGAAAATAAGGGTGCAGGGGTGAAGAAAACCAGTACTGTGACATCCAATACTTGTGAATAAGACCTTCTACCCAGCAACAATTTAATCTTGTAGCTTCTGCAGCTCTATCTTCTCTCCTGTAACCTAATGACAGACTCCACTGACTCCACTTTCTCCAATGGTTTATTATCTTTCATCATTTCTTTTTGTTTTTTTAAGAATTTATTTATTTATTTGAGAGAGAGAGATCACAAGTAGGCAGAGAGGCAGGCAGAGAAAGAGAGAAGGGAGGACAGGCTTCCTGCTGAGCAGAAGCCCCCAATCCAGAACTGAATCCTAGGACCTTGAGATCATGACCTGAGCCAAAGGCAGAGAGGCTTAGCCCACTGAGCCACACAGGCGCCCTCTTCCATCATTTTTCAAGGTCCAGCTACTTGGCCCTCTATATATCTCCCCAAAACTCATTTATTCTCATGGCTTCTGAGAGACCTGTATGACTTCATTATGTGAGAATTAATTCATGATCTTCATTGACAATACAAACTCTTACAGTACCAGTGTATCAATATGCCTGACATTCAACAATCATTTCCTTCAAAGTGCTGGCACCTCAAATAACATTTCTAAAATGGAAATCACTTCCTGTACTCTTCAATTTCTATCACTGTTCCCATTCATTAGTAATCCAAACTCTCAGGTTATATAAAAAAAAAAAAAATCCTGTTATCTATATGATTAGTCAATTCTTTCCCATTCTATTCTAATTCTGATCTTAAAAATCTCACTATCAAGCACCTGGATTATTAAAATGACCAATTAATTAATTTTTTTAAAAAAACTTCTTTCAGCTGTCCTTCATGTATGCAATGAACTGCCTCTAAACTTTTTATTATTTACTTCCATAATTAACTACAATAAAAACATCTACAAACTTAATTCTAAAGTTCTTATTTTCACATTCTGTCTCCTCCATAATTTACCACTTCAATTATATTTTCCCTGCTTTCAACATAAACTCCCCAGTCTTTCCAGATTGGTCTTTTCTGCAAACATGCTATCCTCAAATCTTGCACCAATAAATTTCCTTACAATGTTTTTTTCTTTCTATACCTAAACCAATTCTACCTGCCTGTCAAAATCCAAGTCTTTGAAAACCTCCTCACTACTGTACCTCACAATCTTTTTTATTTTTATTTTATTTATTTATTTATTTATTTATTTATTTTTTAAAGATTTTATTTATTTATTTGACAGAGAGAGACCACAAGCAGGCAGAGAGGCAGGCAGAGAGAGAGAGAGAGAGGAGGAAGCAGGCTCCCTGCTGAGCAGAGAGCCCGACTCGGGGCTCGATCCCAGGACCCTGAGATCATGACCTGAGCCGAAGGCAGCGGCTTAACTCACTGAGCCACCCAGGCGCCCCACCTCACAATCTTTTTAAAAAAAAAAAAAAAAAAAATTTTTTTTAAAGATTTTATTTATTTATTTGACAGTCAGCAATCACAAGTAGGCAGAGAGGTAGGCAGAGAGGGGGAAGCAGGCTCCCCACTGAGCAGGGGAGCCTGATGTGGGACTCAATCCCAGGACCCCGGGATCATGACCTGAGCCGAAGGCAGAGGCTTTAACCCACTGAGCCACCTAGGAGCCCCCTCACAATCTTTTAATAAACTCCTGAGTCACCTGTACACAACAAGTCAGGATCTGACCATGTATAATTCTGTTTTCTCTAATCATTTCATTAGCACTTTACTGGCAAAATCTTGTCTCATTAATTTTTTTTGCCCCCTATAATACTTAGCACAATGATGGCATATGCTTAGTAGGTTAAACTGAAATGAAAACAATAAGAAACTGTTAGAAGATGGTATCAGATGAAAAACTCAAGGCCTATACAAGCACTAAGTAAGAAGAGTTTGTAATATGAATGCTGAGCAAGTTCATATTTTTAAAATGAGATCAGTAAGTCATAATCAAACATAACCAGGTGATCTTAAAACTACAATCTTTACATGTTAAGCTTATATGAACGGCCTCATGTTTGTTTGTTTTTAAGTTTTTATTTATTTTTTATTTTATTTACTTATTTGTCAGACAGAGATCACAGGAAGGCGGAGAAGCAGGCAGAGAGGGGCAGGAAAGCAGGCTCCCCACTGAGCAGAGAGCCTAGTGCAGGGCAATGTGGGCCTGGATCCCAGGACCCTGAGATCATGACCTGAGTTGAAGGCAGAGGCTCAACCCACTGAGTCACCTAGGAGCCCCTCATGTTTGTTTTTATTAGAAAGAGAACCATATCTTAACAGAGACCTGTATCAATTACATTCTAGAACTCCCTTCTTCCTCCTTTTCAGCACTCCTATTAAGAAGAATTAAAAAATCAGAGATGAAAAAAAAATTAGAGTTGAACTGGTACATGGACAGGTAATTCAAAATTTTTGGAGAAATCTAGATTAAAACCCAAAACATATCCATAAAAAGCTGGTAGTGTTACTAACTTCTCACTTACCAGAAAGAAATGCTGCGGGAACAAGAGAAGTGAAATAATAAAATCCAGTTGGTATCTTGTTTTTGCTAAATAAAATAGAATCTGGTAATTTTTACTATTAATTTCTGAAACCATAACTAAAAACTTGCCTAGCTTTAATTATTAAATAATTATTTAACATTAAAATTATTTATTTTACATTAAAAAATAATTTCTTTTATTTACCATTAAGTTGATATTAAAAACAAACTTCTGCTTTCAACATGTTATGACTCTTAAGTTTTCCTTCTTGAAATCTATTAGATTCTCATTCCTCTAATACCAAAGCCCAGAAATGAAAAATGTCTCTACTGCTATCTAATCAAATGTCAGTCAAAATAGGTAAGTTTTACCATAAGAGACTCTTAATCTCACAAAACAAACTGAGACCTGGGGGTGGGGGAGAGAGGGTGGTTGGGTTATAGACATTGGGGAGGGTGTATGCCATGGTGAGTGCTGTAAAGTGTTTAAACCTGGTGATTCACAGACCTGTACCCCTGGAGCTAGTAATACATTTTATGTTAATAAAAAAATAATTTAAAGAAAAAGGTAAGTTTTAAATAGCCACTATGCAAACATATACAATTAAATATTATAATTTCCAGACACTTTTGGCCAAATAGAATCACAGTATTTTAAAGGCAGAAGAAAATTTATAGTTACTAGTTCAACTTGTCTATTTTACATGAGAAACAGGAATGCTTCATGTTTATAAAGCTTTTGGGGATCAGTAGTGGGGAAAAATATCATCACTACAGCTAGTGTAATAAAGAAACTGGGAATTTATTATAAGTATGAAATTCACATAATAACAAAACTCAATTTTGGTTCTCACACCACATTTAGTTAGATAAAAATTCTACTAAATACTGACCTGGACAGTTAACCACCATAGAAAATGTAACTAGAACCAACGATATCATAGCTTAAAAATATGCTATCTTGGGATAAAAATTCAATTTAAAAAGTAGTTTGTGATAAACTGCGATGTATATTGTATTGTAATCTCTAAGGCAAACTCTTTAGAAAATAACTCTTAAAAATGGCACACAAAAAACCAAAGAAAGAAAATCAACAGAGAAATTTAAATGGTACAGAAAAAGAACATTTAACACAGAAGTCAGTAAAAGATGATGAGGAAGGCATAAATCCAATTATATCAATAATCATATTAAATAGGAATAAACATGCCACTCAAGAAGCAGAGATTATCATACTGACCCAAGGACATTACTTCTACAAAAGACAACATTTCAGATCCAAAGATACAAACAGGTTGAAATAAAAGAATGAAAATGTATTCCAAACACATAGTAACAATGAGAACTCTAAAGTGGTTACAGAATAGCAGATCAAATAGACTTTAAAATAAATAGTACTGAAGACAAAGAGGGATTATTTCATAAACATAAGAGTCAATAAAATGTCAGCAATGCATAACATTTATAAAACAGAGCCACCAAATACATGAAGGAAAACTGGCAGAACTGAAGGAAGAAACAGAAAATCAGCAAGGATGTAAAAGATTTGAAAAACACTACTAACTTGACCTCACCTTACATTTATAGAACATTCCACCCAAAGACTGTTCAGAATACACTTTGCTTTTAACCACGCATAGAAGTTTTTCCAGAATTGACCACATGCTGGGCCACAAACAATCTATTTAAGTTTAAAATAAAAAAGGATGTTTCCTGACAATAACAGAATAAAATTTAAAAATCTGTAACAGAAAGAAATCTGGGGGAAATCCATGGGTTAAGGATGGTATCAAAGGGAAATTAAATATTTTGAACTCAGTAAGAATAAAAATATATCAATTACTATAGCAGTGTTTATTGAAAATTTATAATTTAAATGCCTAGATCAGAAAAGTCTCAAATGAATAGCCTAAGTTTCTCACCTTAAGAAATTAGAAAAGGCAAATTAAATCCAAAGCAAGAAGAGTAAAAATATATGAAACAAGAACAAAACAAAGAAAAATATCAATGAATTCATTTTATTCAAAAAATTAAAAAAAAATAAAAAAATAAAATTGACAAACCCTTAGACAGAATGACCAAGAAAATAAGATAGAAAAGCAGAAACAAATTACCAAAACCAGGAAAGAGGACATCACTACTGACCCTAGAAATTAAAGGGATCGTAACAGAGTATTACGAACAAGTTTAAACCAACAAATTATGCGAACTTCTATTAAAATCAAGAAAATCCTAGAAAGACACAAATTACCAGAACTGACTATAAGAAATATAAACCTGTAACAAATAAGGTCACTGAACTACATATAAAAATCTTCAACTAAGACAAGCTTAGGAAGACATGGTTTCACTGATGAAGCTTATGAAATATATAAGAAACAATTTATTCTATGAGATTATTTATTACCCTGATACCAAAGCCAGATCTAGACAACACAAGAAAACTATAGATCAACATCCCTCATGAACATAGATACAAAAATCCTTTTAAAAAAATTAGCAGCTTAAGGGTGCCTGGGTGGCTCAGTTGGTTAGGCTGAGGTTACTATGTCAGGATCCTGAGACTGAGCTGGCTCCGCATTCAGGAGTCCGCTTGGGATTCTTTCCCTCTTCCTCTCCCTCCCCCTCTACACTTTCCCCTACCACCCCCACACAGGCTCTCTCTCTCAAGGAAATAAAAAATAATCTTTAAAATCTTTAAAATAAAATCTTTATTTTAAAATCTTTAAAAAATCTTTAAATCTTAAAAAAAATTTTAGAAACCTAAATTCAGCAACATAGAAATTCAGCACATATAAAAAAAAAGTATTATACATTATCACAAAGTGAGATTTATCCCCAGAATGCAAGATAGGTTAACCACCTGAAAATTAACTAATGTAAAACACTATGTTCAAAGAATGAAAATAAAACCCACATGATTATTTCAACAGATGCAAAAAAAGCACATGACAAAAATCCAATACCTATTCATTATAAAAATGCTCAAAACACTAGCAATAGAAGGGAATGTCTTCAATTTATTATAAGGCACCTATGAAAAGTCTATAGGTAATATCATACTCAATGGTGAAGTCTTCCGCCAAATACCAGAACAAAGATGTTTATTTCTACTACTTCTACTGGTTCTACTACTTCTACTGGCTCTAGTAATTAAAAACAAAAAAACAAAAAAAACAAATTACTTTAAAATTTAAGAAATTCAAAAGATATTACATGCATTTAGATTAGAAAAGAAGTGAAACTGTTTATTACCAGATGACATTACCCTATATGTGGAAAACCCTAAGGAACCACTAAAAATTACTAGAACCAATAAACAAGGTTAATAAGGTCATACGGTGTAAGATTAATATACAAAAATCAATTGCATTTTTATACTCTTGTGAAAATGAAATTAAGAAAACAATTCCATTCAAAATAGTACCACAAAGAATACTTAGGAAAAAAATTTTTTTCAAAGAAGTAGAATATTTGTACAATGTTACAAAACAATGCTCAGAGTAAAACATCTAAATAAACAGGAAAAGGAAAACATTCCATGCTCATGGACTGGCAGACTCAATCTTGTTAATATGGAAGTTTTCCTCAAATTAATCTACAGATTCAAAACAATCCTTTTCAAAATCCCAGCTGGCATTTTAAGAAAACAGAAATAATCTGATTCTAATTTTGCATGGAAATCAAAAGACCCAGTACAGCCAAAACAATATGAAAAAGAACAATGAAGTTAGGGGACTTGATAATACCAACATAAAACCTGGTAAGAAGTTAACAGTAATCAAAACAGTATGTTACTAGCAAAAGTCTAGGTGTAAGGATAAGATCAACAAAGAGACCTGGGAATCCAAAAATAAATTTTTATATTTATAGTAGAAATGATTTTCATAAAGCCATCAAGTAATTCAATGGGAGATATTCTTTCTTTCTTCTTTAAGATTTTATTTATTTATTTGACAGACAGAGATCACAAGTAGGCAGAGAGGCAGGCAGAGAGAGAGGGGGAAGCAGGCTCCCCACTGAGCAGAGAGCCCGATGTGGGGCTCGATCCCAGGATCCTGGGATCATGAACTGAGCCAAAGGCAGATGCTTTAACCCACTGAGCCACCCAGGCACCCCGAAAGAATATTCTTTCAACAAATGGTTTTGGGACCATTCGATACCATAAGTAAAAAAATGAATTAAGGCCCTTCTTACACCATACAAAAAATTAATTCAAATGGGTCAGAGATTAAATGTACAAGCTTAAATGATAAACCATCTAAACGAAAATACAGTAGAAAGTCTTTTTGGCCTTCAGTGAGGCAAAGAGTTCTCAGACGACAAAAGCATGAGCCATAAAGATAAAACTGATAAACTGGACTTCAAAAAACTTTTGCACTTTAAAAAACACCAACAAGAAAATAGAAAGACAAGCCACAGACTGGGAGAAAATATTAACAAATCACATTATCTGACAATGCACTTGTATTCAGAATATAGATGAACTCTCATGACTGATTAAGAAAAAAATCCAATTTCAAAAATGGACAAAAGACTTGAAGAGACATTTCACCAAAGAAGACATATGAATGATTTATAACCACAAGAAAGTGCTCAACATCACTAGTCATTAGGACAATGCTAATTAAAACCACATGGGACACCAAGACATACCCACTAAACTGGCTATTAAAAAAAAAGACACATATCAAGTGTTGGTGAGAATGCAAAGAAACTGGAACCCCCATCTTTTTTTTTTTTTTTTAAGATTTTATTTATTTATTTGACAGAGAGAGAGAAAGGGAGAGAGAGAGATATCACATGTAGTCAGAGTGGCAGGCAGAGAGAAAGGGAGAAGTAGGCTCCCTACCAAGCACAGCGCTCCATGCAGGACTCATCCCAGGACCCCGGGACCACTACCTGAGCCAAAGGCAGACACCCAACTGACGAAGTCACACAAACTGGAACCCTCATACATTGCTGGCAGAAATGTAAAATGGTACAGCCACTTCTGAACACAGTTGGGCAGTTTCTTGAAAAAAGGTTAATTTATCATACAATCCAGCAATTCCATTCTTAGGAACCTACCTAAGAAAAATGAAAATATTTATCACTCGAAGACTTCTCCATGAATGTTTAAAGGAATCTTATTCATAATAGTAAAAAACTGGAAATGATCCAAGTGGATAAGGAGTGAAAGAGTAAACAAATATGGTGTATCAATACAATGAAATAACACTCAGCAATAAAAAGAAATGAAATACTGATACATGCTATTCTACGGATGAACTTCAAAAACATTACGCTAAGTCAAAGAAGCCAGATGCAAAAGACCACATATAGTATGATTCTTTTTGGATGAAATAACAAAAAAAACTTATAGAAAGAGAAACCAGATCAGTAGTTACCTGAGGCTGATGAAAGGACGTAGGAGCGGACGGCTGACCAGTCTTGAGGAAAATTTTGGGGGAGATGGGAAAGTTCTAAAACTGGATTTGCATGACTCTATAAATTTACTAAAAGCCACTGAATTATACAATTACAATAGGTAATTTTACTATATGTAAACTGCACCTTAATGAAACTGAAAAAAATGCAATTGGAGATATTACCCTCGCTTAATAACTAACATTTTTCCATAGTTCAATATTTTTTCTTAAAAAAGATAATCATATATAATAAAAAACTTATTGTACATATTACTCATATACTAAAAATATCTGAGAATTCAAACACAAACACTATGATTTGGTGGTATTAATGAGCTCTAATTTGGACTTGACTAAAATTTCCTGTGAGGAATAAAGAAAGCAATTATAATATTTAAACAAGTTCACACACTGTCACCTGTATGTAAAGACTATTTTACTACCCTAGTATGGCAGTTACATTCAATATAATTACTTGTTTTGAACAGAATGACTGATATATAAGAGTAGAAAGCAAAAGGAATGAGAGGAAGCAAAGAAATGAAATGATGTGTTCAGGAGCACACTTTCAGAGTTAATTGCAAAGCTTCCCAGTCCTTCCCAATCTTCTGACTTTCCTTTCTCTGTTCAATGACTATGGTTTTACAGAAAGAAGAAAATGATAAATGGGGCACTTGGGTGGCTCAGTCGGTTAAGGATTTGCCCTGGGATCATGTGACAATCCCAGGACCCTGGGATGGAGACCCACATCAGGCTCCAATGTTCAATGGGGAGCCTGCTTCTATCTCCTTCTGCCACTCCCCTTGCTTGTGTTCTCTTGTGCACATTCTCTGTGTGAAATAAGTAAGTAAATAAATAAAATTTTTAAAAATATTTTTTTTAAAAAAGAAAATGATAGATTATAAAAAATAACCACAGGGAAATATCCTGTTAACAGCTAAACAGTTGATTAATTTTTCATCATATGAACAAATCTCTTCTAACCCTAAATTGTTGGTTCTTTTTATATTCTACAAAAAAGGAAGAAAAGTTTACAGAGCCTTTTACATATGTTACCTCATTTAGTACTTAAAACATCCTCATGAAAAAAATCTTCACTAACTTATTTAATAATCAGAGATAAAGCTAAAGATTCAAAAGAACTAATCTCTCATTTGCCATAGGTAGAAAGCTTGTAAATGATAAAGCCAGAATATAAAAACTATCTATTTATTTGATTTCAAAGGCTCATTTTCCCAGTTCTTTGAGATACTTACAGCAGTGACCCCCAAAACAACCCCTTTCAATAACTATTATTTGTGTCTTATATATACGAATTTTATTAGAAAAGTCACAAAACAGGCATTTAAAAAGGGTAAGATTTTAAAAGTATGTCTAGAGGGATGCCTGGTGACTCAGTTGGTTAAGCATCTGATTCTTGACTTCAGCTCAGGTCATAATCTTGGGGTCATGAAATGGAGCCCTACAGTTCAGCTCTGGCTAGGTGTGGAGCCTGGCTGGGATTCTCTCTCTCCCTCTCCCTCCCCCCACCACTGCACATATGCGCACGCTTTCTCTTTCTCTCTCTCTCTCTCTCTCTCAAAAAAAAAAAAGAAATATGTCTAGAGGTTTTAATTTCCTTTGGGCAATGAGCTAAACGAACTTGCACACACCCATTTTATCTTACTACATCTTTTCCAATATACATATACTACTTTGGAAACCACCATTCTAGCTATTACTGAATCTTCCCAGAATTGAATAAGATCCTCCTTTGAAATTTTCTTCTGTTCTTGACACTTTATCCTCATTTAAAAGTTTTAATACCTGTATCTAATTTAATTCCTCTATTAAACTTTTGTTTTTCTATTCTTATTCTCTTGTATTTCTGGCTCTTGAAATTGGAAATACATCTACTTAAAATCTCAAATAGCTCCATTTAAAAAAAAAAAGATTTTATTTATTTGAAAGAGAGAGAGAACAAGCGGGGAGAAGGGACAGAAGCAGAGAGTTTGGGGCTCGATCCCAGGACCCTGGGATCATGACCTGAGCTAATAAGGCAGCCACTTAACCGACTGAGCCAACCAGGTGCCTCAAATAGCTCCATTTAATGAAGCTAAGCATTGTTACTTAAAATTACAGTTTATAATGACTAAGAAAAAAACTATATGAAGAACTGGAAACTATAATGTTTCTGAAAGATTGGATGTTTTCTGCCAAAAGGTTTACAATGTTTAGGTCAGAAAAAAAGACTTAGGTGAGGAAAAAGGAGTTACTTCCATAATACTAAAACTGGTATGTATTATTTATGTATGACTTGAGAAAAAGCACACATGCAACTGGGAAGAGGAAGAGAGAGAATCTCAGGCAGATTCCCAGCTGAGTGCAGAGCCCTATGCAGGGTCTAGATCTCACGACCCTGACATCATGACCTGAGCCAAAACCAAGAGCCAGACACTCATCTGACTGAGCCACTCAGGCACTCCAACACTGGCTTTTTAATAAAAGCAGCAAGCAATCTCTAAATCTCACAAAAAGTAAAATTTGTTTTCTAAGCTAAATAAAATTCACTTAGACAATTGCTGATTGTTGTTATAAGAAATGATGATGGTAGTGATCAGGTTCAGTATATACTTCATTAGAATTCAATGACTCTACAATATGATTCATTAGAAGTGTGCTGTAAAATATTTCTAGTTTAAGATGCTTAAATAGATTTGGTATTGGATTGCCTTTTACCAATAGGACATATAATTCAATATGAAATAAAATCTTGCTTCTCAAATTCAGTTTTTATTGTCCAATTCCTTCCAGATGTTAGAATCTTCCTCCTAATCAAAACTGTTCCCTTAAAAAGTGACATATACCCACTTCATTATAAACCAATGTTTCTCAAATGCTTAAGATTCCCCATTCCCAACCAGTATTTCCTTCCCTTGGGAGTGGCAATGACCCCACTGAGAACACATGTTCTAAAATATCTTTCACAAAACTTTATATTATATTGTACAAGGACCGATTTTATAAATAACTTGACAAACTGTAGATAAAGAAATTATATTTCTATTACCCAAGAGAAACTACGTTCCTGAATGAGTTCCTACAATATTTTTAAAACATAAAAGAGCAAAAGCAAAGTTGGAAGAAAAGGAGTTGGTCAGGGTAGGCATCCCAACAACAACAACAACAAAAAAAAAAAAAAAAAAAGAGAGAGAGAGAGAGAGATTGAAAACTGCACCGGACTTAGTGACTGGGTATCTCTTGTT